>NC_091381.1:11538418-11645918 GCF_038502225.1 Cherax quadricarinatus | reverse complement strand
AAAGACGGAGAGGTGGGGCACACCACCAAGTGCTGGACACAGTGCACACAACCGAGGAAGAAGTGAAGAGGCTTCTGAGTGAGCTAGATACCTCAAAGGCAATGGGGCCAGATAACATCTCCCCATGGGTATTGAGAGAGGGAGCAGAGGCGCTATGTGTACCCCTAACAACAATATTAAATACATCTATCGAAACAGGGAGATTGCCTGAGGCATGGAAGACAGCAAATGTAGTCCCAATCTTTAAAAAAGGAGACAGACATGAAGCATTAAACTACAGACCAGTGTCACTGACATGTATAGTATGCAAAATCATGGAGAAGATTATCAGGAGAAGAGTGGTGGAAAACCTAGAAAGGAACGATCTCATCAACAGCAGCCAACATGGTTTCAGGGACGGGAAATCCTGTGTCACAAACCTACTGGAGTTCTATGACATGGTGACAGCAGTAAGACAAGAGAGAGAGGGGTGGGTGGATTGCATTTTCTTGGACTGCAAGAAGGCGTTTGACACAGTTCCACACAAGAGATTGGTGCAAAAACTGGAGGACCAAGCAGGGATAACAGGGAAGGCACTACAATGGATCAGGGAATACTTGTCAGGAAGACAGCAGCGAGTCATGGTACGTGGCGAGGTGTCAGAGTGGGCACCTGTGACCAGCGGGGTCCCGCAGGGGTCAGTCCTAGGACCAGTGCTGTTTCTGGTATTTGTGAACGACATGACAGAAGGAATAGACTCTGAGGTGTCCCTGTTTGCAGATGTCTTGAAGTTGATGAGAAGAATTCACTCGATCGAAGACCAGGCAGAACTACAAAGGGATCTGGACAGGCTGCAGACCTGGTCCAGCAATTGGCTCCTGGAGTTCAATCCCACCAAGTGCAAAGTCATGAAGATTGGGGAAGGGCAAAGAAGGCCGCAGACGGAGTACAGTCTAGGGGGTCAGAGACTACAAACCTCACTCAAGGAAAAAGATCTTAGGGTGAGTATAACACCAGGCACATCTCCTGAAGCGCACATCAACCAAATAACTGCTGCAGCATATGGGCGCCTAGCAAACCTCAGAACAGCATTCCGACATCTTAATAAGGAATCATTCAGGACCCTGTACACCGTGTACGTTAGGCCCATATTGGAGTATGCGGCACCAGTTTGGAACCCACACCTAGCCAAGCACGTAAAGATACTATGAAAGTGCAAAGGTTTGCAACAAGACTAGTCCCAGAGCTAAGAGGTATGTCCTTCGAGGAGAGGTTAAGGGAAATCAACCTGACGACACTGGAGGACAGGAGACATAGGGGGGACATGATAACGACATACAAAATACTGAGAGGAATTGACAAGGTGGACAAAGACAGGATGTTCCAGAGATTGGACACAGTAACAAGGGGACACAGTTGGAAGCTGAAGACACAGATGAATCACAGGGATGTTAGGAAGTATTTCTTCAGCCACAGAGTAGTCAGTAAGTGGAATAGATTGGGAAGCGATGTAGTGGAGGCAGGATTCATACATAGCTTTAAGCAGAGGTATGATAAAGCTCACCGCTCAGGGAGAGTGACCTAGTAGCGACCAGTGAAGAGGCGGGGCCAGGAGCTCGGACTCGACCCCCGCAACCTCAACTAGGTGAGTACAACTAGGTGAGTACACACACACACACACACACACACACACACACACACACACACACACGCACGCACAGAATTCTCAAAAACATAGAAAACTCGGAAAAGTTAGGTCTGTCATGTTGTGATGAATTATAATGTACACAAACACAGAAATTCATCGATTTCCTTTATACGTTGAAAATAATTCATCTGTTACTTTCAATAATTAAACCATGTAAACAGTTATGAGTTATCTTTTACAAACTCAACAGCTGAAGTATTTGCATTAAATCGGTTTTTGATTAATTCTTCATTCTTGGGCAATAAGTATATAACATCGTCAATAAATCTGTACCACACATCGACACCATGCCTAACCCTTCTAGGGTAGGGTAGGTGCCTGAGCCCGAGCCTTTAGCTCATAAGACTGCCATTCCCATTTGCCCCCTTGGGGCGGGGATGGCAGACCAGAGAGGCCTAGCTTGTGGCTAGGCCTGGGGACAGTTGGTCCCAAAGATGAGGAGGTGCTTGTACCTCCTCCCATGGGAGACTTAGGTCTCAGACACTCTCTAAAGAGGGAGCCAAGGCCGGGCCACCACTTGGAAAAGGCCCGGGCCGGGAGAATACCGGCGAATCTTTAATAATAATAATAATAATCTGCACCACTAAACCTAATTATTAAGTGCGCAATTTAGCTGTTTGGGGTAAAAAAAATCAATGTTATAAAAATATGGACAGGAGAAATAAGTTTTCCTGATACCATTCCATTTGTTTTACTGTGAAATTCACTATTAAACGCAAACTTTGCATCATCAATTTAAAAGATCATTGATTAGTGAGACTATCAATGAAGCATGTAAATCATCATCATTGACCTGTGGGGCGCGTCGAGTATGGTGAACTTCATTCGACTTTCTTGACCAAACCATTGGCATGCCCTCTCAAACAGCAAATCGGGAATTCGGAATATAGCGGTTCTGGTGATCTACTTTTCTATTTTGTGAACATTTCAACTCAACAATCGTGAAAAGCACTCTTCCTCAGTCAAAATGACTTCACACCTGTCTGCCTGGCTGGGGAGGAAGACTTTCACCAACTTTGGTCGAATCCACATTGTTTTGAGTGGTTCTTGGTTGTCTAATCGTTATACTGCCAATATAACATATACTGTCAATATAAAAATAGCAGAAAATCAGGCTGGTACACGTGAGATTTTCCGAGTTTTTTGAGTGACCTGGCTATAGAAAGTAACATAACTTTCTTTGAAAGTTGAGAGTTACGTAAACTGAGAAGATTTTTAGATATCCATATTTGTGACAGCTACAAATTAATCAGAGAAAGAGAGAGCATAAAAAAAAGAAAGAAAAAGAGAGACAGAGAGAGAAAGAGAGAGATGGGGAGGGTCGGTGTGGTTCGCTGGACTGGAATGTGGTCGGTCTGCTCCATTGCGCTCACACAATGCTATCGTTTTCTACGGTCGGGCTTTCCCATTTCGTGACACAAGACTCTCTTTGGTTCACTCGTCATCCCTCCCCCCGCAACCTCTACACACACACACACACACACACACACACACACACACACACACACACACACACACACACACACACACACACACACACACACATACACACTGTACACTGTGTACATCAGGCCCATACTGGAGTAAGCAGCAGCAGTTTCGAACCCACACTTGGTCAAGCACGTCAGGAAATTAGAGAAAGTACAAAGGTTTGCAGGGCCAGCAGCTGAGTCTCGACCCCTGCAATCACAATTAGATGAGTACACACACACACACACACACACACACACACACAACAGCAAACACGGTTTCACTGACGGGAAATCCTGTGTCACAAACCTACTGGAGTTCTATGACAGGGTGACAGCAGTAAGACAAGAGAGAGAGGGGTGGGTGGAATGCATTTTCTTAGACTGCAAGAAGGCGTTTGGCACTGTTCCACACAAGAGATTAGTGCAAAAACTGGAGGAGCAGGCAGGGATAATAGGGAAGGCACTACAGTGGGTCAGGGAATACTTGTCAGGAAGACACTAACGAGCCATGGTACGCGGCGAGGTGTCACAGTGGGCGCCTGTGACGAGTGGGGTTCCACAGTGGTCAGTCCTAGGACCGGTGCTGTTTCTGGTATTTGTGAACGACATGATGGAAGGGATAGACTCTGAAGTGCCCCCTGTCTGCAGATGATCTGAAGTTGGTGAGAAGAATTCAACTGGATGAGGACCAGGCAGAACTACAAAGGGATCTGGATAGGCTGCAGGCATGGTCCAGCAATTGGCTCCTGGAGTTCAACCCCACCAAGTGCTAGGCAATGAAGATTGGGGAAGAAGAATACAAAGAAGACTGCAAATGGAGTACAGTCTAGGGGGGCAGAGACTACAAACCTCACTCAAGGAAAAAGATCTTAGGGTTAGTATAACACAAGGAACATCTCCTGAGGTGCACATCAACCAAATAATTGCTGCAGCATATGGGCGCCTAGCAAACCTTAAAACAGCATTCCGCTATCTTAATAAGGAATCGTTCAGGACTCTGTACACTGTGTACGTTAGGCCCATATTGGAACCCACAGTTTGGAACCCACACATAGCCAAGCACGTACAGAAACTGGAGAAAGTGCAATGTTTAGCAACAAGGGTAGCCCCAGAGCTACGGGGTATGTTCTACGAGGAGAGGTTAAGGGAAATCGACCTGACGACACTTGAGGACAATAGAGATAGGGGGGACATGATAACGACATATAAAATGCTGAGAGGATTTGACAATGTGGACAGAGACAGACTGTTCCAGAAATGGGGCACAGCAACAAGGGGACACAGTTGGAAGTTGAAGACTCAGATGAAACACAGGGATGTTAGGAAGTATTTTTTTAGTCACAGAGTAGTCAAGAAGTGGAATAGTTTGGGAAGCGATGTAGCGGAGCAAGGATCAATTTGTAGCTTTATGCAGAGGAATGATAAAGCTCATGGTGCAGGGAGAGTGACCCAGTAACGGCCAGTGAAGAGGCGGGGCCAGGAGCTATGAATCAACCCCTGCAACCACAACTAGGTGAGTGCAACTAGGTGAGTACACACTGTACCCTCTGCCCCCCCTCATCACAAAACCTTCCCCCACAGCAACCCTCTATAGGCCCCCACAAGGGCTCCCACTTCCCCAACCCCACCATTATCCCCAGATCACAGTTTTGGAAAAGAAGCTGAAGGTTTGGTTTATGAAAGCAGATGGAATAACAAATAAATATGAGGAGTTACATGAAAGAATCAATGAAACATCCACTGTTATCGTAGCAGTCACAGAAACGAAACTCACCGGGATGATAATAGATGCAGTCTTCCCACCCGGATATCATATCCTGAGGAAAGATTGAAGGAGCAAAGGGGAAGGAGCGGTTGCACTGCTCATTAAAAACAGATGGGGATTTGAGGAAATAGAAGGAATGGACGAGACTGGAGAAAGGGATTACTCAATAGGTACAATTCAGTCTGGGAACTATAAGGTAGTCGTTGCAGTGATGTATAACCCACCACAGAACTGCAGGAGGCCAAGAGAGGAATATGAAGAGAGCAACAGAGCAGTGATAGACATGCTAGCTGAGGTGGCCAGAAAAGCTCACTCGAGTAGAGCAAAGTTACTGGTTATGGGCGATTTCATCCACATGGAGATTGATTGGGAAAACCTGGTGCCACATGAGGGTCATGAAACACGGAGAGCCAAACTGATGGATGTGGTACTGGAAAACCTCATGCATCAACATCTTAGGGAAACTACCAGAGGGAGAGGGGAGGATGAACCATCAAGACTGGACCTAGTGTTCACCATGAGAAGCATTGAGGACATCGCATAGGAAAGGCATCTTGGAGCTAGTGATCATTTGGTCTGAGCTTTTAATACAAAGTACAGTTACAAGAGGAGAGGGTAACAGGAGTAGAATAGGAAAAGACAAACTACAAAAGGGTGGACATCACAGGTATGTGGAACTTCTTGCAGGAGGTTCAGTGGATAAGATAATTAGGATGAAAGTCAGTAAACGAAATGATGTACTATGTAACAACAATATGCAAGGAGGCAGAAGAAAAGTTTGTTCCCAAGGGCAAGAGAATTAATGGGAAGACAAGAACGAGCCCTTGGTTTACCCGAAGGTGAAAGGAGGCAAAAACTAAGTGCACTAGAGAATGGAAAAATTACAGAATACAAAAAAAAAAACAAGAAAATAAGGAGATTATTCAAAGATCCAGAAACAAGTATGCACAGATGAGAAGAGAGGCCCAGTGACAGTACGAAAACAACATAGCATTGAAAGTCAAGTCTGACCCGAAACTGCTGTAGAGCCACATCAGGAGGAAGATAACAGTCAAGGACCAGGTAATCAGGCTGCGAAAGGAAGGTGTAGAGCTCACAAGGAACGACCAAGAAGTATGTGAGGAGCTCAACGCGAGATTTAAGGAAGTATTTACAGTGGAGACTGAAAGGACTCCGGAAAGACAGAACAGAGGGGTGCACCAACAAGAGATATACCAAGAAGTGTTGGATGAAATACACACAACCGAGGAGGAGGTGAAGAAGCTGCTAAGCAACCTTGATACCTCAAATGCAGTGGAATTGGACAGCATCTCTCCATGGGTCCTTAGAGGAGGAGCAGAGATGCTGCGTGTGCCACTAACCACAATTTCAACATATCCCTTGAAACTGGGCAACTAACTGAGGCACGGAAGATGGCAAGTGTAGTACCAATTTTTAAGAAAGGAGACACAAACGAGGCACTAAACTATAGACCAGTATCACTGATGTGTATAGTATGCAAAGTCATGGAGAAAATTATCAGGAGGAGAGTGGTGGAGCACCTAGAATGGAACAAGACTGTATCGACAACCAGCACGGATTTATGGAGTTTTATGACAAGGTAACAGAAGTAAGACACGAGAGAGAGGGGTGGGTTGATTGCCTTTTCTTGGACTGCAAGAAGGCCTTCGACACAGCTCCTCACAAGAGATTAGTGCAGAAGCTAGAGGATCAGGCACATATAACAGGAAGGGCACCGCAATGGATCGGAGAGTACCTGACAGGGAAGCAACAACGAGTCATGGTATGTGATGAGGTATCACAGTGGGCTCCTGTGATGGGGAGCGGGGTCCCACAGGGGTCAGTCCCATGACCAGTGCTATTTTTGGTATATGGGAATGACATGATGGAAGGAATAGACTCAGAAGTGTGCCAGTTCGCGGATGATGTGGAGGTAATGATAAGATTTAAATCAGATCAGGATCAGGCAGGACTACAAAGAGACCTGGACAGGCTGGATGCCTGGTCCAGCAATTGGTTCCACGAATTTAACCATACCAAATGCAAAGTCATGAAGATCGGGGAAGGGCAAAGAAGACCGCATACAGAGTATAAGCTAGGCGGCCAAAGACTGCAATCCTCAGAAAAGGAGAAAGATCTTGGGGTGCGTATAATATCGAGCACGCCTCGGGAAGCACAAATCAACCAGTTAACTGTTGCAGCATATGGGCACCTGACAAACCTGAAAAAAAAACGATCCTATACCTTAGTAAGAAATCCTTCAAGAGTCTGTACACCGTGTACGTCAGACCCTTACTGGAGTATGCAGCACCAGTTTATAACCCACACCTGGTCAAGCACGTCAAGAAATTAGAAAAAGTGCAAAAGTTTGCAACAAGACTTGTTCAAGAGGTAAGGGGAATGTCCACAGAAGAAAGGTTAAGGGAAATCGGCCTGACGACACAGGAGGACAGGAGGGTTAGGGGAGACATGATAATGACACTCAAAATACTGCGAGGAATCGATAAGGTGGACAAAGACAGGATTTTCCAGAGAGGGGACACAGAAACAAGGGGTCACAATTGGAAGCTGAAGACTCATATGAGTCAGAGGAATGTTAGGAAGTATTTCTTCAGTCACAGAATTTTCAAAAAGTGAAATAGTCTAGCAAGTGATGTAGTGGAAGCAGGGACCATGCATAGTTTTAAGACGAGGTATGATAAAGCTCATGGAGCAGAGAGAGAGAGGGCCTAGTAGCGATCAGTGAAGAGGCAGGGCCGGGAGCTGAGTCTCGAAGCCTGCAACCACAAAATGGGTGAGTAAAATTTGGTGAGTACAGGACTCTTCACACCATCTGAAAATTGACCACCTCACCCCAGCACCCCCAATAAAACCCTCAAGCCCAGTCTCCCTCCCTTCCTTTGTCTCCTACACCCACTGCCTCTTCCTCTCTTTCTCTCTCCCTCTCTATTCCTGCTCATCTCCCTCTCTTCACATTTCTCTCCTTCTCTCTCCCTCTCTGTCTCTCTCTCTATCCCTCTGTTTTCTCTATCCCTCCCTTTCTTCTCTTTCTCTCTCCCTTTTCTCCTCTCACTTTTCTTTTACATCAGCTTATTTTTAAAGCCTTTTTATTGTTATGAAACATACAAGTAAGGAGCAGGATGAAGGTGGAGCCATCTATGGGCCAGCATTTTTATTGGATCAACTGACTTTATCTCGTTGATATCATTATACTGCACGAACATGTTCCAGACTCGAGTCATCCTGAGAATAAATGATCTTGCTGACTCTGTCCCATTCAGAACTACACTGAGATATCTCTTGAAGGTAAATCACTGAGGAGACATAGTGTAGAATTTGCAGTTCCCAGTGCTTGCAGTTTTGCCAAAATTCCCTGGTACTATACTTGGTCGAAAGCACTAGTAATGTCCAATACTGCCACACATCTGACTTTGGATTCGTTTGGTGACTGGTGTTACTTAGTGGAGAGGTTTAACAACAGATCAACAGCAGAGTAACCTTTCCCAGTAGTGAAAAAGCTCTGTCATGTACAGTTATTCAGGCTAAAACATTGTGTAGTTTTAAAAATAGGTTAGATAAATTAATGAGTGGGTGTGGATGGGTGTGAGTTGGACCTGACTAGCTTGTGCTGCTGGGTGGCGGTGACCAGACTGGGTGGGTCATTGGGCTAATATGGGGAGGGACATGGACCTGCTCCGCATGGGTCAATAGGCCTGTTGCAGTGTTCCTCCTTTCTTATGTTCTTATGTTCTTATGTTCATTTGTCTTCAGATTATTGTCTTAAGGATTTTGCCAGAGATTGACAGAAGTGACACTGGTCTGTAGTTCTGATTTCTGCTCTGCTCTTATTCTTGTGAACAGGGACCACATTTGCCTCTTTTCACATAGAAGGCCATTCACAGTAAGTAGTGCTGAAAGAGGCGTGTTAGAGGTGCTGCTAGCTGGTCTGCACATCTACTCAGCACTGTTTGGCTCAACTTGTCTGGGCCCACAGCCTTTTTTTGGTCCATTGATTTAAGAAGACTATGCACCTAATCCTGACTTATTGTCAGGATGATGAGGTAAACCATAGAACTGATGCAGGAAAAAGGTGAGTGGTGGGTTGAGGTATCTGTAGAGACAAAGACCATTATCCATGGAGGCAAAGAAGGGAATGTACGAGTATAGTGGTACCAGCACACTTGTATGACTGTGAAGCATGCGTTGTAAATGCTGCAGCGAGGAGGTGGCTGAACGCAGTGGAGATGTCGTCTCTAGGGGCAATGTGTGGTGTAAATATTATGCAGAGAATTCGTAGAGTGGAACTTAGGAGGAAGTGTGGAGTTACTAAAAATATTAGTCAGAGAGCTGAAAAAGGAGATGTTGAGGTGGTTTGGTCATTTAGAGAGAATGGAACAAAGTTGAATGACTTCAAGAGCACATAAATCTATTGGGAAAGGAAGGTGGGGTAGGGGTCGTTCCTGAAAAGGTTGGAGGGAGGAGGTATAGGAGGTTTTGTGGGCGAGGGGCTTGGACTTCCAGCAAGCGTGCATGAGCATGTTAGATAGGAGTGAATGGACTCGAATTGTGAAGGGATTCAGGGAAACCGGATAGCCAAACTTGAGTCCTGGAAATGGGAAGTACAATGCCTGCACTTTAAATGAGGGGTTTAGGAAACTGGCAGTTTGAAGGGACGTCTAAACTGTCGTATCTGAGCGCCTCTGCAAAGACAGTGATTATGAATGAGTGATAGTGAAAGTGTTGAAAGATGAAAGTTTATTTCTTTCTTTTTGGGTCACCCTGCCTCGGTGGGAAACGGCCGAAGTGTTAAACACACACACACACACAGACACACAGACACACACACACACACACAGGAAAAGAGTGGTGGAACACCTAGAAAGCAACGATCTCATCAACAGCAGCCAACATGGTTTCAGGGACGGGAAATCCTGTGTCACAAACCTACCGACAAGTTGAAGATTGAGACACTTATGCAGCATATGGGAATCTTTGTATTGGACTGATGAAGCCACTGTGTGGCGAAACGTTTCCTGAATAAAGATTCCCATATGCTGCATAAGTGTCTCAATCTTCAACTTGTCGGTTTTTCAAACCATTCATCACAACTGTCAGACACGGCAGCATCATGGGGTCTTGTTACAAAGAATTCTTCAACACTTGTTCAACCTTTGGACGAAGACCTACTTCGACTAGTGGATGGTACCACTATGACCCCGCCTCCATCTGCTTCACGTCACCTCACTACAGTATATAAGCCACGTCTACGGCCCTATGCTGTACATTCTACAAGATTGATGGACTGAACACATCGACTCCAGGTTGAGGGACTGATTACCTCATTCTCCTCCTCTCCTTACGCCTTCCTCTTTGTATTGGACTGATGAAGCCACTGTGTGGCGAAACGTTTCCTGAATAAAGATTCCCATATGCTGCATAAGTGTCTCAATCTTCAACTTGTCGGTTTTTCAAACCATTCATCACAACTGTCAGACACGGCAGCATCATGGGGTCTTGTTACAAAGAATTCTTCAACACTTGTTCAACCTTTGGACGAAGACCTACTTCGACTAGTGGATGGTACCACTATGACCCCGCCTCCATCTGCTTCACGTCACCTCACTACAGTATATAAGCCACATCTACGGCCCTATGCTGTACATTCTACAAGATTGATGGACTGAACACATCGACTCCAGGTTGAGGGACTGATTACCTCATTCTCCTCCTCTCCTTACGCCTTCCTCTTTGTATTGGACTGATGAAGCCACTGTGTGGCGAAACGTTTCCTGAATAAAGATTCCCATATGCTGCATAAGTGTCTCAATCTTCAAGTGTAAGCAACAGAAGTCCAGAGGTTATACTACAGCTTTACACATCATTAGTAAAGCCTCACCTAGATTATGCAGCTCAGTTCTGGTCTCCATATTACAGAATGGATATAAATTTGTTAGAAAACATTCAGCGAAGAATGACAAAATTTATTCATAGCATTAGAAATCTTCCGTATGATGATACATTGAAGTCCCTTAAATTGCATTCCTTTGTAAGATGAAGAATGAGGGGAGACATGATCGAAGTGTTTAAGTGGAAGATGGGTATTAACAAAGGGGGGTATAAATAAGGCCTTGAGGATATCTCTCCAAGAGAGAACCCGCAATAATGGATTCAAGTTAGATCATTTTAGCTTTAGAAAGGATATGACAGTATTGGTTTGGAAATAGGGTAGTTGATGAGTGGAACAGTCTGCCTAGTAGAGTTATTGAAGCTAAAACTTTGGGTAGTTTCAAATTTAGGTTGGATAAATACATGAGCGAGAGGGGTTGGACTTGAGTAGGACTTGCACATGAGTTAGTCGTTTTATCAGAGGTTATTGTTAGGGTAGAACTAAAGTGGGTTGGGCAAATATAACATTCTGTTAGTGGGTTGAATTTGTGAAGGACCTGCCCAGTATGGGCCAACAGGCCTACTGCAGTGTTCCTCCTTTCTTATGTTCTTATGTTCTTAAGTCTTAAGAACATAAGAACATAAGAAAGGAGGAACACTGCAGCAAGCCTGTTGGCCCATACTAGGCAGGTCCTTTACAATTCATCCCACTAACAAACATTTGACCAGCCCTATTTTCAATGCCACCCAAGAAACAAGCTCCGATGTGCAAGTCCCACTCAAATCCAACCCCTCCCACTCATGTACTTATCCAACCTAAATTTGAAACTACCCAAAGTCCTAGCCTCAATAACCCAACTAGGTAGACTGTTCCACTCATCAACTACCCTATTTCCAAACCAATACTTTCCTATGTCCTTTCTAAATCTAAACTTATCTAATTTAAATCCATTACTGCGGGTTCTCTCTTGGAGAGATATCCTCAAGACCTTGTTAATATCCCCTTTATTAATACCTATCTTCCACTTATACACTTCAATCAGGTCTCCCCTCATTCTTCGTCTAACAAGTGAATGTAACTTAAGAGTCTTCAATCTTTCTTCATAAGGAAGATTTCTAATGCTATGTATTAATTTAGTCATGGCAATATAAACACAAATGCAGTATAATGTGATCCTTTATTGACTACGTTTCGCCCACACAGTGGGCTTTTTCAAGTCACAAACAGAACTACCTGGGGTGGAAGGAACGCGAGTATTTATAGTCCGGCTGAGGTCAGGTGAAGAATGCTGCATCTGATGATGTACCGAGTGGGGTTATAGAGTCTAAAAAACTTGGGTAGCTTGGAAAGGAGAGTTTTTAGACTCTATAACCCCACTCGGTACATCATCAGATGCAGCATTCTTCACCTGACCTCAGCCGGACTATAAATACTCGCGTTCCTTCCACCCCAGGTAGTTCTGTTTGTGACTTGAAAAAGCCCACTGTGTGGGCGAAACGTAGTCAATAAAGGATCACATTATACTGCATTTGTGTTTATATTGCCATTGTGTCGGTATTTTATACCATTTATTTCCATTAATTTAGTCATCCTACGCTGAATGTTTTCTAACGAATTTATGTCCATTCTGTAATATGGAGACCAGAATTGAGCTGCATAATCTAGGTGAGGCCTTACTAATGATGTATAAAGCTGCAGTATGACCTCTGGACTTCTGTTGCTTACACTTCTTGATATAAATCCCAGTAATCTATTTGCCTTATTACGTACGCTTAGGCATTGCTGTCTTGGTTTAAGGTTGCTGCTTACCATAACCCCCAAGTCCTTTTCGCAATCTGTATGGCTAAGTTCTACATTATTTAACTTATAAGTGCTAGGGTTATGGACACTCCGGAGCTTCAGAACCTTGCACTTATCTACATTGAACTGCATCTGCCACTTTTCTGACCAAGAGTAGAGTTTGTCTAAATCCTCCTGAAGTTCCCTAACATCTACGTTTGAATCAATTATCCTACCTATCTTCGTGTCATCGGCGAATTTGCTCATATCACTAGCAATTCCTTCATCAAGATCATTGATATATATTATAAACAACAATGGGCCCAAGACTGATCCCTGTGGAACGCCACTTGTTACTGATCCCCACTCGGATTTAACCCCATTTATGGACACTCTCTGCTTCCTGTCTGTGAGCCATGACTCGATCCACGAGAGCACCCTTCCCCCAATGCCATGAGCTGTTACTTTCTTCAACAGTCTTTGGTGCGGAACTCTATCAAATGCCTTACTAAAATCTAAGTAAACAATATCAAATTCTTTATCGTGGTCAACAGCCTCAAAAGCTTTACTGAAGAAAGTTAATAAATTAGTTAGACAAGACCGGCCTCTTGTGAATCCATGCTGAGTATCATTAATCAAGCTATGCTTATCGAGATGGCTTCTTATAATCTCAGCTATAATTGACTCTAGCAACTTGCCTACAATTGAGGTCAGGCTTATTGGGCGGTAATTTGACGGTAACGACTTGTCCCCTGTTTTAAAAATAGGAATTACATTAGCCATCTTCCACATATCAGACACTACACCTGTTTGAAGAGATAAATTAAAAATATTAGTTAATGGTTCACAGACTTCCATTTTGCATTCCTTAAGAACCCTTGAAAAAACCTCATCAGGACCCGGTGACTTATTTTGCTTCAGTCGGTCTATCTGCTTCACAACCATTTCACTAGTGACTGTGATGTTACATAATTTATCTTCTTCTGATCCACTATAAAAATTAATTACCGGAATATTATTAGTGTCTTCCTCTGTAAAAACCGAGAGAAAATAATTATTTAAAATCGAGCACATTTCATTCTCTTTGTCAGTAAGATGCCCATAGTTATTTTTAAGGGGACCTATCTTATCTCTGACTTTTGTTCTATATACCTGGAAAAAACTTTTTGGATTAGTTTTAGAATCCCTAGCAACTTTAATTTCATAGTCCCTTTTAGCTTTTCTTATCCCCTTTTTAATGTCCCTCTTAATGTCAATATACTGATTCATAAGATGACCCTCGCCTCTTTTGATACGCCTATAAATTCCTTTCTTATGCCCTAGTAGATATTTCAGCCTATTATTCATCCATTTAGGGTCATTTCTATTTGATCTAATTTCCTTATAAGGGATAAACGTTCTTTGAGCAGCATGTATTGTGTTCAGAAAACTGTCATATTGATAGCTCTCTTCGTTACCCCAGTCAACAGATGATAAGTGTTCTCTAAGCCCATCGTAATCTGCTAAGCGAAAATCTGGGACTGTTACTGAGTTATCCCTACTATCATACTTCCATTCAATTCAAAATGTAATTGATTTGTGGTCGCTAGCACCCAGTTCCTCTGAAACTTCTAAATTATTAACAAGGGATTCATTTTATGCCAGAACTAAGTCAAGCAGGTTATTTCCCCTTGTAGGTTCTGTTACAAACTGCTTTGAAAAACAATCCTGAACTACTTCTAAGAAATCGTATGATTCTAAATTCCCAGTCAAGAAATTCCAATCAATATGACTAAAGTTAAAGTCTCCTAGAATTACTACATTATCGTGCCTTGTGGCCCTAACAATTTCCTCCCATAGTAGTCTCCCTTGGTCCCTATCTAAATTTGGGGGACGGTATATCACACCTAGAATTAATTTTTCATGCCCCTCTGAAAATTCTATCCAAACAGACTCTGTATGTGTTACTTCAGACTTAATACCCGTTTTTATGCAACAGTTCAAGCGATCTCGGACATACAATGCCACCCCACCCCCCTTCCCGATACTTCTATCTACTTGGAACAATTTAAAACCCTGAATGTGACATTCTGCAGGCATGTCCCGACTTTTTGAATTAAACCACGTCTCAGTAATGACAATTACATCTATGTTACCTGCACTAGCAACTAGTCTCAACTCGTCCATCTTATTCCTAGCACTGCGACTATTTGTGTAATAAATTTTTAATGACCCTCCTCTCTCTTTACCCTTCCTGCTCCTTTCTGTTATTCCACAAAACCTATTACTGTCCTTGTCAATTAGTGCCACTGGCTTTCCAATATCCACCTCATTTTGCCTATTACTAGTTCTCCTAGTACTCATGTTACTACCCTGCGACTTCACAATTTTCCCGCCAAAACCCATACCACTAACTATTCCTAGTTTAAAGACCTAACAGCTCCCTCCACTGCGTTGGCCAGTGCTCCCACCCCACACCTAGATAAGTGAACCCCATCCCTGGCATACATGTTATTTCTGCCATAGAAGAGGTCCCAGTTGTCAATGAATGTTACCGCATTTTCCTTACAGTATTTGTCTAGCCAGCAATTGACACCAATTGCTCTGGACAACCATTCATTTCCAACTCCTCTCCTTGGCAAAATGCCACATATGACAGGTTTCCCTCCCTTCCTCCTAATTATCTCTATTGCTAACCTATACCTGCTAATCAGGTCCTCACTCCTACGTCTGTCAACATCGTTGCCTCCAGCACTGAGACAGATAATAGGATTGCTCCCATTACCTCTCATGATGTCATCCAGACGGCTAACAATATCCTTCATCCCAGCCCCAGGAAAACACACTCTCTGCCTCCTACTCCTATCCTTCAAGCAGAATGCCCTATCCATGTACCTAATCTGGCTATCCCCAACAACAACAATGTTTTTACCTTCCTTGGCGTCGTCCGTCGTGATGCTCCGAGTAGTCGACTCACATTCGCCAGAGAGCATTACACCACTTGTAGAATTCGTCAAGACGTTCTCGATGGTCTTCGTTGGGGTTTCTAGGGATGTCTTACTCACGTCTGCCAATGCTTCTTTGGTGCTCGTTGTGGCATTCCCAGTAGAACACTCACATTCGTCAGGTAGCACCGAGAATGAGTTGGAAGTTTCCACGGTAGTCTTCTGGTTTCTCGTTGTTTCTGCCTCTCCAACCGTTTTCTTGATCTTCAGCTTGGTTCCATGTTGCCCGGCCACTGACCAAGCTCCCCTCTTAACCTGGGGACTCACAACAGAAGGATTACTACGAATCCTCTTGTTCTCCTCCGTTAATCGCCGTATCTCCATCTTAGCAACTCTGAGCTCTTCTCTCAGCTGCTGGTAAAGTTGCTCAAGAGAGGGCATCCTGGTACAGATTCACAGAGAGCACACAAACAGGTCTTCACAGAGCTAAGTACACGTCACCACTGAGTATACGTCACCACTACAATATTTCCAAACCAATACTTTTCTATGTCCTTTCTAAATCTAAACTTATCTAATTTAAATCCATTATTGCAGGTTCTCTCTTGGAGAGAGATCCTCAAGACCTTATTAATATCCCCTTTATTAATACCTATCTTCCACTTATACACTTCGATCAGGTCTCCCCTCATTCTTCGTCTAACAAGTGAATGTAACTTAAGAGTCTTCAATCTTTCTTCATAAGGAAGATTTCTAATGCTATGTATTAATTTAGTCATCCTACGCTGAATGTTTTCTAACGAATTTATGTCCATTCTGTAATATGGAGACCAGAACTGAGCTGCATAATCTAGGCGAGGCCTTACTAATGATGTATAAAGCTGCAGTATGACCTCTGGACTTCTGTTGCTTACACTTCTTGATATAAATCCCAGTAATCTATTTGCCTTATTACGTACGCTTAGGCATTGCTGTCTTGGTTTAAGGTTGCTGCTCGCCATAACCCCCAAGTCCTTTTCGCAATCTGTATGGCTAAGTTCTACATCATTTAACGTATAAGTGCTAGGGTTATGGGCACTCCCAAGCTTCAGAACCTTGCATTTATCTACATTGAACTGCATCTGCCACTTTTCTGACCAAGAATAGAGTTTGTTTAAATCCTCCTGAAGTTCCATAACATCTACGTTTGAATCAATTATCCTACCTATCTTTGTGTCATCGGCGAATTTGCTCATATCACTAGTAATTCCCTCATCAAGATGATTGATATATATTATAAACAACAACGGGCCCAAGATTGATCCCTGTGGAACGCCACTTGTTACAGATCCCCACTCGGATTTAACCCCATTTATGGACACTCTCTGCTTCCTGTCAGTGAGCCATGACTCGATCCACGAGAGCACTTTTCCCCCAATGCCATGAGCTGCCACTTTCTTTAACAGTCTATGGTGCGGAACTCTATCAAAAGCCTTACCGAAATCTAAGTAAATAATATCAAATTCTTTATCGTGGTCAACAGCCTCAAAAGCTTTACTGAAGAAAGTTAATAAATTAGTTAGACAATACCGGCCTCTTGTGAATCCATGCTAAGTATCCTTAATCAAGCTATGCTTATCGAGATGGCTTCTTATAATCTCATCTAAAATTGACTCTAGTATTTTGCCTACAATTGAGGTCAGGCTAACCAGAACTCCTAAATCCTTTTCGCAATCAGTAGTATTAAGATCTACATTATTTAGTTTATATGTGGCATGGTTATTTAACTGTTCAACATTTAGATCTTTGCATTTGTCAATATTAAACTGCATCTGCCACTACTCTGACCATTGCATCAGTCTATTCAAATCATCCTGGAGTGCTCTAGTGTCCTCATTAGAATGAATTGGACGGCCTATTTTGGTGTCATCAGCAAATTTGCTTATGTCGCTATATATTCCCTCATCTATGTCGTTTATGTAAATTGTGAACAACAACGGGCCCAACACTGACCCCTGAGGAACACTGCTTGTGACGTGCCCCCATTCTGATTTCTCCCCATTTAAGCAAACTCTCTGCGATGTAGTGGAGGCAGGAACTATACAGAGTTTTAAGACGAGGTGTGATGAAGCTCATGGAGCAGGGGGAGAGAGGACCTAGTAGCGGTCGGTGAAGAGGCGGGGCCATGCACTGAGTCTCGACCCCTGCAACCACAATTAGGTGAGTACACACACACGCACACACACACACACACACATACGCACACACACACTCACACACACACACACACACACACACACACACACACACACACACACACACACACACACACACACACACAAACACACACACACACACACACACACATACACACACATATATATATAAATGTATATATATATATATATATATATATATATATATATATATATATATATATATATATATATATTTATATATATATATATATATATATTTATATATATATATATATATATATATATATATATATATATATATATATATATATATATTTATATATATATATATATATATATATATATATATATATATATATATATATATATATATTTACGTCTGTATGTATATATTTACATATATATACATATATATATATATATATATATTTATATATACATATATATATATACATGTATTTATATATATATATTTATTTATATATATATGTACATATATTTATATATATATATATGTCTATATATATATATATATATATATGTATGTCTATATATATATATATATATATATATGTACATATATATATATATATATATATATATATATATATACATATATATATATATATATATATATATGTATATATATATATATATATGTAGCCTAGAGAACAAATGGATTTGTCAGTTAAAAATAGGAGAGGAGAGTTATTAAATGGAGAGTTAGAGGTATTGGGAAGATGGAGGGAATATTTTGAGGAATTGTTAAATGTTGAAGAAGATAGGGAAGCTGTGATTTCGTGTATAGGGCAAGGAGGAATAACATCTTGTAGGAGTGAGGAAGAGCCAGTTGTGAGTGTGGGGGAAGTTCGTGAGGCAGTAGGTAAAATGAAAGTGGGTAAGGCAGCCGTGATTGATGGGATAAAGATAGAAATGTTAAAAGCAGGTGGGGATATAGTTTTGGAGTGGTTGGTGCAATTATTTAATAAATGTATGGAAGAGGGTAAGGTACCTAGAGATTGGCAGAGAGCATGCATAGTTCCTTTGTATAAAGGCAAAGGGGACAAAAGAGAGTGCAAAAATTATAGGGGGATAAGTCTGTTGAGTATACCTGGTAAAGTGTATGGTAGAGTTATTATTGAAAGAATTAAGAGTAAGACGGAGAATAGGATAGCAGATGAACAAGGAGGCTTTAGGAAAGGTAGGGGGAGTGTGGACCAGGTGTTTACAGTGAACCATATAAGTGAACAGTATTTAGATAAGGCTAAAGAGGTCTTTGTGGCATTTATGGATTTGGAAAAGGCGTATGACAGGGTGGATAATGGGGCAATGTGGCAGATGTTGCAGGTGTATGGTGTAGGAGGTAGGTTACTGAAAGCAGTGAAGAGTTTTTACGAGGATAGTGAGGCTCAAGTTAGAGTATGTAGGAAAGAGGGAAATTATTTCCCAGTAAAAGTAGGCCTTAGACAAGGATGTGTGATGTCACCATGGTTGTTTAATATATTTATAGATGGGGTTGTAAGAGAAGAGAAGTAAATGCGAGGGTCTTGGCAAGAGGCGTGGAGTTAAAAGATAAAGAATCACACATAAAGTGGGAGTTGTCACATTTGCTCTTTGCTGATGACACTGTGCTCTTGGGAGATTCTGAAGAGAAGTTGCAGAGATTGGTGGATGAATTTGGTAGGGTGTGCAAAAGAAGAAAATTAAAAGTGAATACAGGAAAGAGTAAGGTTATGAGGATAACAAAAAGATTAGGTGATGAAAGATTGGATATCAGATTGGAGGGAGAGAGTATGGAGGAGGTGAATGTATTCAGATATTTGGGAGTGGATGTGTCAGCGGATGGGTCTATGAAAGATGAGGTGAATCATAGAATTGATGAGGGGAAAAGCGTGAGTGGTGCACTTAGGAGTCTGTGGAGACAAAGAACTTTGTCTTTGGAGGCAAAGAGGGGAATGTATGAGAGTATAGTTTTACCAACACTCTTATATGGGTGTGAAGCATGAGTGATGAATGTTGCAGCGAGTGAATGATGGTGAAAGTTTTTCTTTCTCGCGCCACCCTGCCTTGGTGGGAATCGGCGGCGTTCCCACTCCACACATGACGCCTCGAAGAATTTGCGCTTAAATCGATGATGGACTCACACAGGAGGCTTTTACGGTGGCGCAAACTGACAAAGGAACACACCTGGCTCTTGACCCCCTAGTCGTCCGTAAAAATATGGTGCTAGAACCCATAATAAGGGTACAAAAACAATGGTAGTGGGTGAGGCAGCACAGTGAGACACCGCATGGTGACTGGGCTTATGGGATGAACGGTGTAAGCCACACTGGGGACACACGCACTAGGTATGGAGATATTCTAAGCCAGTCTGGCTTAAAAATCCCACAAAATACCACAACACCACAGGGATGATAAAACACTCAGAATGGCTTGGAACTTGAAGCACAGAGCGATGAAGAAGACTATAACCACGTGGCTTGCTTGAGTATTGGGTTAGTCACTTGGGTTAGTTGCTGGCTGGCTTGGCTTAACCCTTCGCACAGACTGGCTTGATTGTAACAATGAGCACAGCAGGGGTGGAAAGCTGGCTTGGTAGGCAAGGCTGGATGGTGTAAGGTTAGGCTGGACTCCCCCCCTCACAGATTGGCTTGGTGGCTTGGCTTACTTTGCAAACCCGGGTCAACCCCTCAGAAGTAATGCAAATAAGCAAATAAAATGCTAATACACAGAGACTGACCAGAAGTAGGAACCAATAGGCTCGTCAATGCTTGCTTGGCGTAGCTTCTTGGCTAGGTTGGCCTACTGGCCACACAAAACGTCCGTCGTCGGCTGAGAGAATTTATCTCGGTGCATCGGCGTAATTATCAATTTTACGCCCACACCGCTGTCACCATTTGTCGTGGGGTTCGAAAGGAGATAACGAGGGCTGAAGATATACACACTTGTTGGATGGTAACAATATATTGCAGAATGTGAGAAAGGGGAGCCCAAGCTGCCGTGTGTTGCCTGGTAGACCTATGCGTGGACTGAGAGCCAGGTAGCGCGTCCCACACATTCATGCCACATCCCGTGACGTCATACAAACAGTCACTAGGCCCCAGCAAAGGGGTCGTGTATGTAAAACATATGGATGGTACTGTGATACACAGATAAGCTATACAACACATGTAGGGGATCAGCAACTATGCTGACACCTGTTTGGTGTACTAGTACAACGAGCTGGTATTTTATATTATTGTGCCCACGAACGAGTGGTACTAATCAATAGCAACACAGCGACTAGCCTTGGCTAGTCCTTGGCTAGTCGCAGTGTTGTAATTGATCAATTCCACTTAGGTTTGCCAGGCGCCCATATACTGCAGCAGTTATTTGGTTGAAGGTCGCCTCAGGAGATGTTTCCGGTATTATACTCACACCAAGATCCTTTTCCTTGAGTGAGATTTGTAGGCTCTGGCCCCCTAGACTGTGCTCCATCTGTGGTCTTCTTTGCTATTCCCCAATCTTCATGACCTTGCACTTGGTGGGGTTGAACTCCAGGAGCCAGTTGGTGGACCAGGTCTACAGCCTGTCCAGATCCCTTTGTAATTCTACCTGGTCCCCTTCCGATTGAATTCGTCTCATCATCTTCACAGTATCTGCAAACAGTGAGGTGTCAGGCTCCCACTCTTACACCTCGTCACGTACCATGACCCACTGGTATCTTCCTGACAGATATTCCCTGATGCATTGCAGTGCCTTCCCTGTTATCCCTGCCTGGTCCTCCAGCTTTTGCACTAGTCTCTTATGTGGAATTGTGTCAAACGCCTTCTTACATTCCAAGAAAATGCAATCTACCCACCCCGCTCTCTCTCTTGTCTTACTGCTGTCACTCCGTCATAGAACACCAATAGATTTGTGACACAGGATTTCCAGTCCCTGAAACTATGCTTGGTGTCAGTGATGAGCTCATTTCTTTTTAGGAACTCTACCACTATTCTCCTGATGATCTCCACGACTTTGCATACTATACATGTCAGTGACTCTGGTCTGAAGTTTAGTGCTTCATTTCTGTCTCCTTTTTTAAAAACTGGGAATGCATTTGCTGTCTTCCATACCACAGGTAGTCGCCCTGTTTCTATAGATGTGTTGACGATTGTTGTTAGTGGTACACATAGTGCCTCAGATCTCTCTCTCAGGACCCATGGAGAGATGTTATCTGGCCCCAGCGCCTTTGAGGTATCTAGCTCACTTAGCAGCCTCTTCACTTCTTCCTTGGTTGTATGTATTGTGTCCAACACTTGTGATTTCCCCTCCTTCCTTCCTCAGCCTAGTTACCTGGTCCTTGACTGTCATTTTCCTCCTGATGTGGCTGTACAGAAGCTTCGGGTCAGATTTAGCTTTCGTTGCTGTCATTTTCGTATTGCCGTTGGGCCTCCATTCTTACATGTGCATATTCATTTCTAGCTCTACAACTGCTTTCCTTATTCTCCTGGGTCCTTTGCCTTCTTCCATTCTCTAGCACACTTGGTTTTGGCCTCTCTACACCTTTGGGTGAACTAAGGGCTCACCCTAGCCTTCTCGTTATTTCTGTTACCCTTGGGTACAAACCTCACCTCACCTTCTTTACATATTGTTATCACATATTCCCTCATCTCGTTTACTGACTTCCCTGCGAGTTCGTTGTCCCACTGACACCCACGTAGGAAATTCTTCATGCCTGTGTAGTTCCCTATCTTGTAGTTTGGCTTCATTCGTCCTGACCTTGTTGCTTTCCTCTCCACTTGTAACTCTATGTATTCGAAGCTCAGAACCATGTGATCACTGGCCCCGATGGGTCTTTCATATGTGATGTCCTCAATATGTGCACTACCCAAGATGAATATTAGGTCCAGTCTCGCTGGTTCATTCTCTCCTCTCTCTCTGGTAGTGTCCTTTCTGTGTTGATGCATGAAGTTTTCGAGTACCACCTCCATCATCTTAGCCCTCCACGTTTCTGGGCCCACATGTGACTCCAGGTTTTCCGAGTCGATTTCCTTCTGGTTAAAGTCACCTATAATCGGGAGCTGTGCCCTGCTTGCATGAGCCTTTGTGGCCACTTCAGTCAGTGTGTCAACCATTGCTCGATTACTCTCATCATACTCTTGCCTTGGACTCCAGCTGTTCTGTGATGTGTTATACATCACTGCAATAACCACCTTCGGATCTCCAGACTGAAGTGTTGCTATTACATAATCTTTTGCTTTTCCTCTGTCTCCTCTCTCCAGCTCATAAAATTCCCATCAGTTTTTCATGAGCAGTGGCACTCCTTCACACCTTCTGATCCCTCTGCCTTTCCTCAGAATCTGATATCCCATTGGAAAGACGGCATCTCCTATCATTCCTTTGAGGATGGCTTCTGTGAGAGCTATGAGGTCCGGTGATGCCTCTTTGGCTCTTTCGTGCCACTCCTCCAACTTATTCATTATTCCATCAGCGTTGGTGTACCATACCTTAAGTTTCCTCTCTACCGCTGTTCTGGGAGATCTGTGAGGGTGGGAGACCTTGCGGTTTGCTGTGGGATTCTACAGTGTAATGTGGGGGGGGGGCTGAAAGTGTGGTTTGTGTTGAGATAGCATGTTTGGTTGTAGGGGTGGTTCTGTGAGTGCCTGCACTTGTTGCTGTTCCCTGCTCTTTTTGTCCTCTGCTGTTTCTGTCCTTGTTTGTCCTCCTAGCATCTTTCGCTTCTGCGTTATCTTCCTCAGCTGCTGTCGTTCTGTCCTTGTTCAGCCTCAATCTAGGAACACCCTCCTGTATGACTACGATTCCTTCAGCCATGATTTCACTTGCAGGATCCTGTTTCGTACTGTTTCTTTCTTGAAAATTAGCTTGACCGACCAGTTTCTCCACTTTGAGTACCCTTCTATTCCCTGAAAATTTACTATCTCAATCATGTCCTCCTTACCTATTTCTTTGATGATGTTTCCAATCCCTCGTTTTTCTTCCTGCCGTCTTTCATTGAGTGTCCTCCCCTCGCTCTTCTTTAGCCCATGAATAAATACCTACTTCTCCCTCTTCTTCTCCCATTGCCTTTCCCACAGTGTCTCTGGGTCCCGTTTGTACAAGGCAATTGTCTCCCTTACTCTTTCCTGTAATTCTTGGTGGCATGGTCGTGCCTCTGCATGGGACATATTCCCCTCTTCGCCTTCTCTCTCCCTCCTTGCTGCTATCCCTGCTCCCAGCTGCCCTCTTCCTTCATTCCTCGGCCCTGCTTGATGGGCTGATAGGGCCATAACGTAAGTCGTGTCTCATTCCTTTCCGTTTGGTTCCTCGTTCAGGAGGAGTGTACCTACTAATTGTGGTTACAAGGTCGATTCAGAGTTCCTGGCCCCACCTCTTCACTGGTCGCTACTTGGTCACTCTGTTCTTGTTCCACCAGGTTTATCATACCTTTCGTTAAAGCTATGCATGGTACCTGCCTCCACTACCATACTTTCCAGATTATTCCACTTCCTGTTAACTCTATGGCTAAAGAAATGCTTCCAAACATCACTGTGATGCATCTGAGTGTTTAGCTTCCAACTGTGACCCTTTGTCGCTTTGTCCCATCTCTGGAATATCCTGCCTCTGTTCACCTTGCAGATTCCTCTCAGTATTTTATATGTCGTTATCATGTCCCACCTGCACCTCTTGTCCTCCAGTGTCGCCAGGTCGAGTTCTCTTAACCTATCCTCATATGACATGCCCGTTAGCTCTAGGACTAGTCTCGTTGTAAACCTTTGAATTTTCTATAATTTCCTGACGTTCTTAGCCAGCTGTGGGTTCCAAACTGGAGCTGCATACTACAAAATGAGTTGACGTACACGTTGTACAGGGTCCAGAACGACTCCTTACTGAAATGTCGGAATGCTATTCTTAGGTTCGCTAGTCGCCAACAGATTGCAACAGTTAATTGTTTGATGTGCGCTTAGGAGATGTGTTCGGTAATATACACACTCCAAGATCTTTTTCCTTGAGTGAGGTTTGTAGTCTTTGGCCCCTAGACTGTACTCTTTGCAGTCTACTTTGCCCTTCCTCAATCTCCATAACTTTGCACTTGGAGGGGTTGAACTACAGGAGCCAGTTGCTGGACTAGGCCTGTCCAGATCCCTCTGTGGTCCTGCCTTGTCCTCCGACTGAATTCTCATTTTTAATTTCACGTCTTCTGCGACGAGTGACTCTTCTAAATCTGTTCCTTCCGTCATGTTATTCACTTACACCAGAAACAGCACCTGTCCTACGTCTGACCTCTGTGGAACCCCGCTCGTCACAGACGCCCACTTTGACACCTCATCACGTACAATGACTCGCTGATGCCTTCCCTGATGCACTGCAGTGTCTTAAGAACATAAGAACATAAGAAAGGAGGAACACTGCAGGAGGCCTGTTGGCCCATACTAGGCATGTCCTTTACAATTCATCCCACTAACAAAACATTTGCCCAACCCAATTTTCAATGCCACCCAAGAAATAAGCTCTGATGTGAAAGTCCCACTCAAATCCAACCCCTCCCACTCATGTACTTATTCAACCTAAATTTGAAACTACCCAAAGTCCCAGCCTCAATAACCCAACTACGTAGACTGTTCCACTCATCTACTACCCTATTTCCAAACCAATACTTTCCTATGTCCTTTCTAAATCTAAACTTATCTAATTTAAATCCATTACTGCGGGTTCTCTCTTGGAGAGACATCCTCAAGACCTTATTAATATCCCCTTTATTAATACCTATCTTCCACTTATACACTTCGATCAGGTCTCCCCTCATTCTTCGTCTAACAAGTGAATGTAACTTAAGAGTCTTCAATCTTTCTTCATAAGGAAGATTTCTAATGCTATGTATTAATTTAGTCATCCTACGCTGAATGTTTTCTAACGAATTTATGTCCATTCTGTAATATGGAGACCAGAACTGAGCTGCATAATCTAGGTGAGGCCTTACTAATGATGTATAAAGCTGCATGCAGTATGACGTCTGGACTTCTGTTGCTTACACTTCTTGATATAAATCCCAGTAATCTATTTGCCTTATTACGTACGCTTAGGCATTGCTGTCTTGGTTTAAGGTTGCTGCTCACCATAACCCCCAAGTCCTTTTCGCAATCTGTATGGCTAAGTTCTACATCATTTAACTTATAAGTACTAGGGTTATGGGCACTCCCAAGCTTCAGAACCTTGCATTTATCTACATTGAACTGCATCTGCCACTTTTCTGACCAAGAATAGAGTTTTTTTAAATCCTCCTGAAGTTCCATAACATCTACGTTTGAATCGATTATCCTACCTATCTTTGTGTCATAGGAGAACTTGCTCATATCACTAGTAATTCCCTCATCAAGATCATTGATATATATTATAAACAACAACGGGCCCAAGACTGATTCCTGTGGAACGCCACTTGTTACAGATCCCCACTCGGATTTAACCCCATTTATGGACACTCTGCTTCCTGTCTGTGAGCCATGACTCGATCCACGAGAGCACTTTTCCCCCAATGCCATGAGCTGCCACTTTCTTTAACAGTCTTTGGTGAGGAACTCTATCAAAAGCCTTACTAAAATCTAAGTAAATAATATCAAATTCTTTATCGTGGTCAACAGCCTCAAAAGCTTTACTGAAGAAAGTTAATAAATTAGTTAGACAAGACCCGCCTCTTGTGAATCCATGCTGAGTATCATTAATAATCAAGCTATGCTTATCGAGATGGCTTCTTATAATCTCAGTTTTAATTGACTCTAGTAATTTGCCTACAATTGAGGTCAGGCTTATTGGGCGGTAATTTGACGGTAACGACTTGTCCACTGTTTTAAAAATAGGAATTACATTAGCCATCTTCCACATATCAGACACTACACCTGTTTGAAGAGATAAATTAAAAATATTAGTTAATGGTTCACAGAGTTCCATTTTGCATTCCTTAAGAACCCTTGAAAAAACCTCATCAGGACCCGGCGACTTATTTTGCTTCAGTCTGTCTATCTGCTTCACAACCATTTCACTAGTGACTGTGATGTTACATAATTTATCTTCTTCTAGCCCACTATAAAAATTAATTACTGGAATATTGTTATTGTCTTCCTGTGTAAAAACTGAGAGAAAATAATTATTAAAAATCGAGCACATTTCATTCTCTTTGTCAGTAAGGTGCCCATAGTTATTTTTAAGGGGACCTATCTTATCTCTAACTTTTGTTCTATAGACCTGGAAAAAACTTTTTGGGTTAGTTTTAGAATCAATAGCAACTTTAATTTCATAGTACCATTAAGCTTTTCTTATCCCCTTTTTAATGTCCCTCTTAATGTCAATATACTGATTCATAAGATGACCCTCACCTATAAATTCCTTTCTTATGCCCTAGTAGATATTTGAGCCTATTATTCATCCATTTTGGGTCATTTCTATTTGATCTAATTTCTTTATATGGGATAAACGTTCTTTGAGCAGCATGTATAGTGTTCAGAAAACTGTCATATTGATAGCTCACTTCGTTACCCCTGTCAACAGATGATAAGTGTTCTCTAAGCCCATCGTAATCTGCTAAGCGAAAATCTGGGACTGTTACTGAGTTATCGCTACTATCATACTTCCATTCAATGCTAAATGTAATTGATTTGTGGTCGCTAGCTCCCAGTTCCTCTGAAATTTCTAAATTATTAACAAGGGATTCATTGTTTGCCATAACTAAGTCAAGCAGGTTATTTCCCCTTGTAGGTTCTGTCACAAACTGCTTCAAAAAACAATCCTGAACTACTTCTAAGAAGTCGTATGATTCTAAATTCCCAGTCAAGAAATTCCAATCAATATGACTAAAGTTAAAGTCTCCTAGAATTACTACATTATCGTGTCTTGTGGCCTTAACAATTTCCTCCCATAGTAGTCTCCCTTGGTCCCTATCTAAGTTTGGGGGACGGTATATCACTCCTAAAATCAGTTTTTCATGCCCCTTTGAAAATTCTATCCAAACAGACTCTGTATGTGTTACTTCAGACTTAATACCCGTTTTTATGCAATAGTTCAAGCGATCTCGGACATACAATACCACCCCACCCCCCTTCCCGATACTTCTATCTACTTGGAACAATTTAAAACCCTGAATATGACATTCCGCAGGCATGTCCCGACTTTTTGAATTAAACCACGTCTCAGTTAAGGCAAATACATCAATGTTACCTGCACTAGCAACTAATCTCAACTCGTCCATCTTATTCCTAACACTACGGCAATTAGCATAATAAACATTGAAAGACTCTCCTTTCTCTTTACCCTTCCTGCTCATTTCTGTTTTTCTACTAAACCTATTACAGTCCTTATCACCCAAAGTCCCTGGCTTTTCAATATCTATCTCGTTCTGCTTATTACTAGTTCCCCTAGAACTCGTAATATTACTACACAGGGACTTCACTGTTTTCCTGCCAAAACCCATACCAATAACTATTCCTAGTTTAAAGTCCTAACTGCTCCCTCCACTGCAGTTGCCAGTGCTACCACCCCAGACCTAAATAAGTGAACCCCATCCCTGGCATACATGTCATTTCTGCCATAGAAGAGGTCCCAGTTGTCAATGAATGTTACCGCATTTTCCTTACAGTATTTGTCCAGCCAGCAATTGACACCAATTGCCCTGGACAACCATTCATTTCCAACTCCACTCCTTGGCAAAATACCACATATGAGAGGGTTCCCACCCTTACTTCTAATTATTTCTATTGCTGACCTATACCTGCTAATCAGGTCTTCACACCTACGTCTGCCAACATTGTTGCCTCCAGCACTGAGACAGATAATAGGATTGCTCCCATTACCTCCCATGATGTCATCCAGACGGCTAACAATATCCTCCATCCCAGCCCCAGGAAAGCAAACTCTCTGTCTCCTACTCCTGTCCTTCAAGCAGAACGCCCTATCCTTATACCTAACTTGGCTATCCCCAACAACAACAATATTCTTACCTTCCTTGGTGTCGTTCGTCGTGATGTTCCCAGTAGTCGACTCACATTCGTCGGGTAGCACTGAGAATGTATTAGATGTTTCCACAAGAGTTTCCACGGCAGTCTCTTTCTTCTTCATCGTTTCTACCTTTCCATTCGTCTTCTTGATCGTGAACTTCGTTCCCTGCTGTCCAGCCACTGACCAGTTTCCCTTCTTGACCTGAGGACTCAAAACAAGAGGACTACTACGAATCTTTTTGTTTTCCTCGGTCAGTCGCCGAATCTCCATCTTCGCCATCCTCCATTCTTCCTTAAGCTGTTGGTAAAGTTACTCGATGGAGGGCATCTTGCTTCAATTCGTAGAGAGCGCGCAAACAGGTCTTCACAGAGCTAAGTACACGTCAACACTGCGCAAAAGCCAACTCAATCAGGAGCTACTGAGCAGCACGGCCGCACGGCCCAATAGCGATGCGAACACTCGAACACTCCCTGTTATACCTGCTTGGTCCCCCAGCTTTTGCACTAATCTGGGTGTGTGTGTACTCACCTAATTGTACTCACCTAATTGTGGTTGCAGGGGTCGAGACTCAGCTCCTGGCCCCGCCTCTTCACTGATCGCTACTAGGTCTTCTCCCTCTGCTTCCTGAGCTTTAAGCTTTAAGCTTGTGTGTGTGGGTGTGTGTGTGTGTGTGTGTGTGTGTGTGTGTGTGTGTGTGTGTGTGTGTGTGTGTGTGTGTGTGTGTGTACTCACCTAATTGTACTCACCTAATTGTGATTGCAGGGGTAGAGACTCAGCTCCTGGCCCCGCCTCTTCACTGATCGCTACTGGATCCTCTCTCTGCTTCCTGAGCTTTGTCATACCTCTTCTTAAAACTATGTATGGTTCCTGCCTCCACTACTTCACTTGCTAGGCTATTCCACTTGCTGACAACTCTATGACTGAAGAAATACTTCCTAACGTCCCTGTGACTCGTCTGAGTCTTCAGCTTCCAGTTGTGACTCCTTGTCCCTGTGTCCCCTCTCTGGAACATCCTATCTCTGTCCACCTTGTCTATTCCCCTCAGTATCTTGTATGTCGTTATCATGTCTCCCCTGACCCTTCTGTCCTCCAGTGTCGTCAGTCCGATTTCTCTTAACCTTTCCTCGTACGACATTCCCTTGAGCTCTGGGACTAGCCTTGTTGCAAACCTTTGTACTTTCTCTAACTTCTTGACGTGCTTGACCAGGTGTGGGTTCCAGACTGGTGCTGCATACTCCAGTATGGGCCTAACATACACAGTGTACAGTGTCTTGAACGATTCCTTATTAAGGTATCGGAACGCTATTCTCAGGTTTGACAGGCGCCCGTATGCTGCACCGGTTATTTGGTTGATGTGTGCCTCCGGTGATGTGCTCGGTGTTATGGTCACCCCAAGGTCTTTCTCCCTGAGTGAGGTCTGTAGTCTTTGTCCACCTAGCCTATACTCTGTCTGCGGTCTTCTTTGCCCCTCCCCAATCTTCATGACTTTGCATTTGGCTGGATTGAATTCGAGAAGCCAGTTCCTGGACCACATGTCCAGCCTGTCCAGGTCTCTTTGCAGTCCTGTCTCATCCTCGTCCGATTTAATTCTTCTCATCAACTTCACGTCATCTGCGAACAGGGACACTTCAGAGTCTATTCCTTCCATCATGTCGTTCACATATATCAAAAATAGCACTGGTCCTAGAACTGACCCCTGTGGGACCCCGCTCGTAACAGGCGCCCACTGTGATACATCTTCACGTACCATGACTCGTTGCTGCCTTCCTGTCAGGTATTCCCTTATCCATTGCAGTGCCCTCCCTTTTATGTGCGCCTGATCCTCCAGCTTCTGCACTAATCTCTTGTGCGGAACTGTGTCAAAGGCCTTCCTGCAGTCTAGGAAAACGCAATCTACCCACCCCTCTCACTCGTGTCTTACTTCTGTTACCTTGTCATAAAACTCCAGGAGGCTTGTGATACAAGATTTGCCTTCCATGAACCTATGCTGGTTTTCATTTATAATCTTGTTCCTTTCCAGGTGTTCGACCACTCTCCTCCTGATAATCTTCTCCATGACTTTGCACACAATACATGTCAGAGACACAGGTCTGTAGTTTAGTGCCTCGTTTCTGTTTTCTTTCTTAAATATGGGGACTACATTAGCTGTCTTCCATTTCTCAGGTAGTTGCCCAGTTTCAAGGGATGTGTTGAAGATTGTGGTTAGAGGCACGCACAGCATCTCTGCTCCTTCTCTAAGGACCCATGGGGAGATGTTGTCCGGTCCCATCGCCTTTGAGGTGTTAAGGTCACTTAAGAGCTTCTTCACCTCCTCCTCAGTTGTTCGTATGTCATCCAACACTTGTTGTTATATTCCCTCTTGATGTTCCCTTCTGTGCTGTCTTCCCACAGCCCTTCCTGTCTCTACTGTAAAAACTTCCTTAAATCTCCTGTTCAGCTCCTCACATACCTCCTGATCATTTCTTGTGAGTTCTCCACCTTCTGTCCTTAATCTGATCACCTGGTCTTTGACTGTTGTCTTCCTCCTGATGTGGCTATACAACAGTTTCGGGTCAGTCTTGATTCTCGATGCTATGTCATTTTCATACTGTCGCTGGGCCTCCCTCCTTACCTGTGCGTACTCATTCCTGGCTTTGCGACTGATCTCCCTATTTTCGTGTGTTCTCTGCCTTCTGTACTTTTTCCATTCTCTATTGCACTTTGTTTTTGCCTCCTTACACCGTCGGGTAAACCAGGGGCTCGTTCTGGTCTTCGCGTTGTTACTGTTGCCCTTGGGAATAAAACTTTCCACTGCCTCCTTGCATTTTGTTGTTACATATTTCATCATTTCATTTACTGGCTTTCCTGCCAGTTCTCTGTCCCACTGGACCTCCCGCAGGAAGTTCTTCAATCCTATGTAGTCCCCTCTTTTATAGTCAGGCTTTTCCCATTCAACTCCTGTTATTCTCTCCACTTGCTGCTCTACTATGTATTCAAAGCACAGGACCACGTGGTCGCTAGCTCCTAGGGGACTCTCATACTTGATGTCCTCAATATCTGAGCTGCCCAGGGTGAACACAAGGTCCAATCTTGCTGGTTCATCCTCCCCTCTCACTCTGGTAGTGTCCTTAACATGTTGGTGCATGAGATTTTCCAGCACCACGTCCAACATCCTGGCTCTCCATGTTTCGGGACCCCCATGTGGCTCCAGGTTTTCCCAGTCAATCTCCCTGTGGTTGAAATCCCCCATAACCAGCAACTTTGCTCTGCTGGAGTGAGCTCTTCTTGCCACCTCAGCAAGTGTGTCCACCATTGCTCTGTTGCTCTCTTCATATTCCTCTCTTGGCCTCCTGCAGTTCTGTGGTGGATTATACATCACTGCAATGACCACTTTGTGTTCCTCAGACTGAAGTGTACCTGCTATGTAGTCTCTTTCTCCCGTCTCATCTATTCCTTCCATTTTCTCGAATTTCCATCGGTTTTTTACGAGCAGAGCAACCCCACCTCCCCCCCTGCCCCTTCTATCTTTCCTCATGATCTAGTATCCTGGTGGGAAGATTGCATCTGTTATTGTCTCCATGAGTTTTGTTTCTGTAACTGCTATGATGTCTGGGGACTTCTCATTGATTCTTTCTTGCCATTCCTCATTTATTCGTTAATCCATCTGCATTTGTGTACCAAACCTTCAACTTCTGTTCTAATACTGTAACTGTGGTGCGGGGGGTGGAAACAGAGGGATCGGTGTGTGATGGTTGGTTTGGATTGTTCAGTTGCCTTGGGGGTGTCATGGCTGGAGTCCTTCTGCAGGTGTTTCTGGGGGGTGCACTTGTCCTTCCATTTGATCCTGGGTTATTCTGCTCTCCTTTTTCATTTCCTCCCATTTCTCCTTTTGTTTTTGAACTCTCTCTTTCATTGTCTTCCTTTCGTCCTGTGTTCTGTCTCGATCGAGGTACACACTCCGGAACTCCTGCTTGCCTCTCAGCCGTGCTTTCTCCTGCAGGATCATGGTTCGGGTTGATTCTGCCTTGAAAATTACTTTGAGAGGCCGATTCCTTTTCTTTGTAAACCACCCAATTCTCCGAAAATTTGCCACCTGGGTCATGTCCCCCTCGTCTATCACCTTCATGATATCTTCAATCGCTTTTTTCTCCTCCTGCTTTCTTTCATCATAAGTTTCCCCTTTAGCTTCGTCTAGCCCATAGACAAACACGGATCTTTCCCTTTCCACCTCCCACTGTGACTCCCATTGCATCCTCTGATGTGTTTAATTCCTTCCCGTAGAGTGTTCCATCCTTCAGTCCCTTCCCTAGTTATGGCCCCTATGCTTCTTGGTTTATCCTTCCTGCTCACCTGCTCCTGGCCCCCACAGGTATCTGGTAAAGTCCTTGCACATGTCCTAGTTCCTTCAATGTCTTCCAACCTCTCATTCTGTCCTAGTGTGCTCCCTGTCTTTGTTTTGGCCCCATGTGGGTTTGACAGGACCTCTGCATACAGTTTAGTTTCCATGCCTCCTTCAGACCTGTTGTCTGTGTTTGATGTAGCCATTGTGTACTCACCTATTTGTACTCACCTATTTGTGGTTGCAGGGGTCAAGTCCTAGCTCCTGGCCCCGCCTCTTCACCGGTTGCTACTAGGCCCTCTCTCTCCCCGTTCCATGAGCTTTATCAAACCTCGTCTTAAAACTGTGTATGGTTCCTGCCTCCACTACGTCATTTTCTAGGCTATTCCACTGCCTTACAACTCTATGACTGAAGAAATACTTCCTACTATCTCTCTGACTCATTTGTGTCTTCAACTTCCAATTGTGGCCTCTTGTTTCTGTGTCCCCTCCCTGGAACATCCTGTCCTTGTCCACCTTGTCTATTCCACGCAGTATTTTATATGTCGTTATCATGTCTCCCCTTACCCTCCTGTCCTCCAGTGTCGTCAGGCCGATTTCCCTTACTCTTTCTTCATAGGACATTCCCCTTAGCTCTGGAACTAACCTTGTTGCAAACCTTTGTACTTTCTCTAGTTTCTTGACGTGCTTTATCAAGTGCGGGTTCCAAACAGGTGCTGCATACTCCAGTATGGGCCTGACATACACGGTGTACAGTGTCTTGAATGATTCCTTACTAAGGTATCGGAATGCTGTTCTCAGGTTTGCCAGGCGCCCATATGCTGCAGCAGTTATCTGATTGATGTGTGCTTCCGGAGACATGCTCGGTGTTATACTCACCCCAAGATCTTTCTCCTTGAGTGAGGTTTGCAGTCTTTGGCCACCTAGCCTATACTCTGTCTGTGGTCTTCTGTGCCCTTCCCCTATCTTCATGACTTTGCATTTGGCAGGATTAAATTCGAGAAGCCATTTGCTGGACCAGGTGTCCAGTCTGTCCAGGTCTCTTTGAAGTCCTGCCTGGTCCTCATCAGATTTAATTCTCCTCATTAACTTCACATCATCTGCAAACAGGGACACTTCTGAGTCTAACCCTTCCGTCATGTCGTTCACATATACCAAAAATAGCACTGGTCCTAGGACCGACCCCTGTGGGACCCCGCTCGTCACAGGTGCCCACTGTGATACATCATTACGTACCATGACTCGTTGTTGCCTCCCTGTCAGGTATTCTCTGATCCATTGCAGTGCCCTTCCTGTTATATGCGCCTGATGCTCTAGCTTCTGCACTAATCTCTTGTGAGGAACTGTGTCAAAGGCCTTCTTGCAGTCCAAGAAGATGCAATCAACCCACCCCTCTCTCTCTTGTCTTACTTCTGTTATTTTATCATAAAACTCCAGAAGGTTTGTGACACAGGATTTGCCTTCCGTGAATCCGTGCTGGTTGGCATTTATACTCCTGTTCCGTTCCAGGTGCTCCACCACTCTCCTCCTGATAATCTTCTCCATAATTTTGCATACTATACACGTCAATGACACAGGTCTATAGTTTAGTGCCTCTTTTCTGTCTCCTTTTTTGAAAATGGGAACTACATTTGCCGTCTTCCATACCTCAGGTAGTTGCCCAGTTTCCAGGGATGTGTTGAAGATTGTGGTAAGTGGCACGCACAACATATCTGCTCCCTCTCTAAGGACCCACAGAGAGATGTTGTCCGGTCCCATTGCCTTTGAGGTATCGATGTCCCTTAGCAGTTTCTTCACCTCCTCCTCATCTGTATGTATGTCGTCCAACACTTGTTGGTGTATTCCTTGTTGGTGTCCCCATCTGGTCTGTCCCCCCAGAGTCCTTCCTGTCTCTACTGTAAATACTTCCTTAAATCTCGTGTTGAGCTCCTCACATACCTCTTGATCGTTTCTTGTGAGTTCTCCACCTTCTTTCCTCAGCCTTATCACCTGGTCCTTGACTGTTGTCTTCCTCCTAATGTGGCTATACAGCAGTTTCGGGTCAGATTTGACTTTCGATGCTATGTCGTTTTCATACTGTCGCTGGGCCTCCCTCCTTATCTGCGCATACTCGTTTCTGGCTCTTCTACTAATCTCCTTGTTTTCCTGGGTCCTATGCCTCCTGTACCTTTTCCATTCTCTGTTGCACTTAGTTTTTGCCTCCCTACACCTTCGGGTAAACCAAGGACTCGTTTTGGTCTTCCTATTATTTCTGTTTCCCTTGGGAACAAAACTTTCCTCTGCCTCCTTGCACTTTGTTGCCACATATTCCATCATCTCGTTTACTGATTTTCCTACCATTTCTCTGTCCCACTGAACCTCCTGCAGGAAGTTTCTCATACCTGTGTAGTCCCCCCTTTTATAGTTTGGCCTGTCCCCTTCAGTTCCTGTTACCTTCTCCACTTGTAACTCTACTATATAGTCAAAACTCAGAACCACATGATCGCTAGCTCCAAGGGGCCTCTCGTAAGTGATGTCCTCAATGTCTGAACTGCTCAGGATGAACACAAGATCCAGTCTTGCTGGCTGTGTGTGTGTGTGTGTGCGTATATGTGTGTGTATGTGTGTGCTCACCTAATTGTTGTTGCAGGGGTTGAGACTCAGCTCCTGGCCCTTTGTGTGTGTGTGTACTCACCTAATTGTGGTTGTAGGGGTCGAGACTCACCTGCTGGCCCCGCCTCTTCACTGATTGCTACTAGGTCCTCTCTCTCTCTGCTTCCTGAGCTTTGTCATACCTCGTCTTAAAGCTATGTATGGTTCCTGCCTCCACTACATCACTTGCTAGGCTATTCCACTTCCTGACGACTCTATGACTGAAGAAATACTTCCTAACATCCCTGTGACTCGCCTGATTCTTCAGTTTCCAATTGTGCCCCCTTGTTTCTGTGTGTGTGTGTGTGTGTGTGTGTGTGTGTGTGTGTGTGTGTGTGTGTGTGTGTGTGTGTGTGTGTGTGTGTGTGTGGTGTGTGTGTGTGTGTTTGTTTATTTGTTTGTTTATGTGTTTACTCACCTAGTTGTGGTTGCAGGGGTCGAGTCATAGCTCCTGGCCAAGCCTCTTCACTGGCCACTACTGGGTCACTCTCCCTGCACCATGGGCTTTATCATACCTCTGCTTAAAGCTATGTATGGATCCTGCCTCTACTACATCACTTCCCAAACTATTCCACTTCCTGACTACTCTGTGACTGATGAAATGCTTTCTAACATCCCTGTGATGCATCTGCGTCTTCAATTTCCAACTGTGTCCCCTTGTTGTTGTGTCGCATCTCTGGAACATTCTGTCTCTGTCCACCTTGTCAATTCCTTTCAGTGTTTTATATGTCGTTATTATGTCCCCCGTATCTCTCCCGTCCTTCTGTGTCGTCAGGTCGACTTCCCGTAACCTCTCCTCGTAGGACATACCCCTTAGCCCTGGGACTAGTCTTGTTGCAAACCTTTGCACTTTCTCTAGTTTCTTTACGTACTTGGTGTGAGACCTCTACCCACTCTACCTGCGGTATCCCAGCGAGTGAGCACGTCTCCTGTGTATCCCAGTGCTTAACAGAATAGGGAATAGCATATGGAGGTACAAATAAAAATGGGAACTCTGGCTATAGTTTACTTAATAACATAAAAGGGCTAGAATACAACATATACTGATGGACATTTACATAATATAACAATTGACCTATGAGACTTATTACGAGGGTGAAAGGTAGATGTTATCAGTAACACGGACTAGTACTCACTCTTAATTCACCGACCAGCTGACCCGAGATTCCCAATGCGTGGTCCACTACACACGCGGCTGTCCAGAGTTCTCGCTCCCCGGACCAGTCACCAACAACCTCCTTGCTCAGCTGTTCCCTTTGCTTATATCGTAGTCAAAGTACCCCCTCCCCAATGGGGTATGTGCCACGTGTTACGACCTGACGCCGAGGTCTGACGCCATCAAGAACAAAAGACCTGAGACGTGGGCGTGACTACCCGACATTTGCTAAGGCAGGTGTGACCATATAATTAGGTCTCCCTAGAGACCTCACAAGCCCATTTGAACTACATCACATCCCCCTTTCTCCCCCAATTTAAAATATCTGAGAACTAGGACAATTTGTCATAAGTTATTAGACTATTTTAATCCTAACCCTTTTATTCTATTATAATACAATAGCAAATAATGTGAATTCACACAGATCAGTAGATTTAATAAATTCTAGCTCAAGAAACGAATAACAATGTCTCTCTGGTGCGAAACCTCCTTATCCGTCATGTCTCCTTAAAACTAAATATCGGGCTCCAGTGCCTTCCTGTACTCTACTAGAAATAAACTAGCTCCTGTAGTCACCCTCGCTAATTAATCATTGAGCCAAACCTCGTAAGGTTTTCCTGGCGTAGAAAACAGCTCCAGCGGGTATTATTTCTTCAAGTACTTGCAACTGAACCATTACACGACCACAATGTCGCATTTTCCTTGCACCCTTCCGTGACCATTCATGACAAGGCAGGAATCGCAACCAGGACCAATCATTATCCCATTTCTAGGAACTAAAAGAAAACCTCCCATCCCTCACATTAAGGAATCCTCTTCTGACGGCGAGCCGATTGGTGTTTACAGTTCTCCACCTGAAAAGAAAATACATCCTATCTCTACCGTGATCCCTCCCGGCAAGGAGCTAGCTCACATAATATACAACACATATATGTCCCAACAGCTGACATAACATAGGTCATCCCCTAGCAATAGAGATACCATACTAATACCACTCTAATCATCATTTCCCAAGCTTCACTGGCTAGTAGTAAATGACACGGTTGGCTTGACTTGGGGCCATGCTATTGACCCAGGGAGAAGCTCTCTACAAATCCTTGGGCAGAAATATGAAGGGGTCGACGGAGGAGGACATAGGGCCATTGCAGTATTCTTGTCATCTCACCTCCAGATCTGTCTACTGCTTCTACTTGAAGAGGGGTTAGCTAGAGCTTCTGGCCGACCCTAGCACTTCCTAAATTGGGCCATGTCTCATTGTGTGGACTTCGTTGGCGTTTAGGAACGCTCATGCGGGTCCCTCTCGTTGAAAGCACGGCATCTGGGAACTTCACGACTCAGCAAGCAGCTTATCTTCACCACGACAATACTCCTCAGACACCAAGTCCACCCTTCATCCGTCCAGCCTCACCAGTCAACTTCCACCTCTTGCATGGTGGTGGCACGAGAGCTGGCTACCGCTTTTCCTCAAGTCTCCCAGGTCTAATAATAGCCCTTTTGCTGAACCCAAACTAACTTCTTGGCACGTCTGCGTCTCCATCACTCCAGGCCAAATAGATTCCTGTGTGGGTTCCAAACTGGTGCTGCATACTCCAATATGGGCCTAACGTACAGAGTGTACAGGGTCCTTAACGATTCCTTATTAAGATGGCGGAATGCTGTTCTTAGGTTTGTTAGGCGCCCATATGCTGCAGCAGTTATTTGGCTGATGTGTGTGTGTATGTGTGTGTGTGTGTGTGTATGTGTGTGTGTGTGTGTGTGTGTGTGTACTCACCTAATTGAGGTTGCAGGGGTCGAGACTCAGCTCCTGGCCCCGCCTCTTCACTGATCGCTACTGGATCCCCTCTCTCTCTGCTTCCTGAGCTTTGTCATACCTCTTCTTAAAACTATGTATGGTTCCTGCCTCCACTACTTCACTTGCTAGGCTATTCCACTTGCTGACAACTCTATGACTGAAGAAATACTTCCTAACGTCCCTGTGACTCGTCTGAGTCTTCAGCTTCCAGTTGTGACCCCTTGTCCTTGTGTCCCCTCTCTGGAACATCCTATCTCTGTCCACCTTGTCTATTCCCCGCAGTATCTTGTATGTCGTTTTCATGTCTCCCCTGACCCTTCTGTCCTCCAGTGTCGTCAGTCCGATTTCCCTTAACCTTTCCTCGTACGACATTCCCTTGAGCTCTGGGACTAGCCTTGTTGCAAACCTTTGTACTTTCTCTAACTTCTTGACGTGCTTGACCAGGTGTGGGTTCCAGACTGGTGCTGCATACTCCAGTATGGGCCTAACATACACAGTGTACAGTGTCTTGAACGATTCCTTATTAAGGTATCGGAACGCTATTCTCAGGTTTGCCAGGCGCCCGTATGCTGCACCGGTTATTTGGTTGATGTGTGCCTCCGGTGATGTGCTCGGTGTTATGGTCACCCCAAGGTCTTTCTCCCTGAGTGAGGTCTGTAGTCTTTGTCCACCTAGCCTATACTCTGTCTGCGGTCTTCTTGCCCCTCCCCAATCTTCATGACTTTGCATTTGGCTGGATTGAATTCGAGAAGCCAGTTGCTGCACCACATGTCCCACCTCTCCAGGTCTCTTTGCAGTCCTGCCTCATCCTCGTCCGATTTAATTCTTCTCATCAACTTCACGTTATCTGCAAACAGGGACACTTCAGAGTCTATTCCTTCCATCATGTCGTTCACATATATCAAAAATAGCACTGGTCCTAGAACTGACCCCTGTGGGACCCCGCTCGTAACAGGCGCCCACTGTGATACCTCTTCACGTACCATGACTCGTTGTTGCCTCCCTGTCAGGTATTCCCTTATCCATTGCAGTGCCCTTCCTTTTACGTGTGCCTGATCCTCCAGCTTCTGCACTAATCTCTTGTGGGGAACTGTGTCAAAGCCCTTCCTGCAGTCTAGGAAAACGCAATCTACCCAACCCTCTCTCTCGTGTCTTACTTCTGTTACTTTGTCATAAAACTCCAGGAGGTTTGTGATACAAGATTTGCCTTCCATGAACCCATGCTGGTTTTCATTTATAATCTTGTTCCTTTCCAGGTGTTCGACCACTCTCCTCCTGATAATCTTCTCCATGACTCTGCACACAATACATGTCAGAGACACAGGTCTGTAGTTTAGTGCCTCGTTTCTGTTTCCTTTCTTAAATATGGGGACTACATTAGCTGTCTTCCATTTCTCAGGTAGTTGCCCAGTTTCAAGGGATGTGTTGAAGATTGTGGTTAGAGGCACACACAGCATCTCTGCTCCTTCTCTAAGGACCCATGGGGAGATGTTGTCCGGTCCCATCGCCTTTGAGGTGTCAAGGTCACTTAAGAGCTTCTTCACCTCCTCCTCAGTTGTTCGTATGTCATCCAACACTTGTTGATATATTCCCTCTTGATGTTCCCTTCTGTGCTGTCTTCCCACAGCCCTTCCTGTCTCTACTGTAAAAACTTCCTTAAAATCTCCTATTCAGCTCCTCACATACCTCCTGATCATTTCTTGTGAGTTCTCCACCTTCTGTCCTTAATCTGATCACCTGGTCTTTGACTGTTGTCTTCCTCCTGATGTGGCTATACAACAGTTTCGGGTCAGTCTTGATTCTCGATGCTATGTCATTTTCATACTGTCGCTGGGCCTCCCTCCTTACCTGTGCGTACTCATTCCTGGCTCTGCGACTGATCTCCCTATTTTCGTGTGTTCTCTGCCTTCTGTACTTTTTCCATTCTCTATTGCACTTTGTTTTTGCCTCCTTACACCGTCGGGTAAACCAGGGGCTTGTTCTGGTCTTCCCGTTGTTACTGTTGCCCTTGGGAATGAACCTTTCCACTGCCTCCTAGCATTTTGTTGCTACATATTCCATCATTTCATTTACTGGCTTTCCTGCCAGTTCTCTGTCCCACTGGACCTCCCGCAGGAAGTTCTTCAACCCTATGTAGTCCCCTCTTTTATAGTCAGGCTTTTCCCATTCTACTCCTGTTATTCTCTCCACTTGCAGCTCTACTATGTATTCAAAGCACAGAACCACGTGGTCGCTAGCTCCTAGGGGACTCTCATACTTGATGTCCTCAATGTCTGAGCTGCCCAGGGTGAACACAAGGTCCAATCTTGCTGGTTCATCCTCCCCTCTCACTCTGGTAGTGTCCTTAACATGTTGGTGCATGAGGTTTTCCAGCACCACGTCCAACATCCTGGCTCTACATGTTTCGGGACCCCCATGTGGCTCCAGGTTTTCCCAGTCAATCTCTCTGTGGTTGAAATCCCCCATAACCAGCAACTTTGCTCTGCTGGAGTGAGCTCTTCTTGCCACCTCAGCAAGTGTGTCCACCATTGCTCTGTTGCTCTCTTCATATTCCTCTCTTGGCCTCCTGCAGTTCTGTGGTGGATTATACATCACTGCAATGACCACTTTGTGTTCCCCAGACTGAAGTGTACCTGCTTTGTAGTCTCTTTCTCCCGTCTCATCTATTCCTTCCATTTTCTCGAATTTCCATCTGTTTTTTACGAGCAGAGCAACCCCACCTCCCCCCCTGCCCCTTCTATCTTTCCTCATGATCTGGTATCCTGGTGGGAAGATTGCATCTGTTATTGTCTCCATGAGTTTTGTTTCTGTAACTGCTATGATGTCTGGGGACTTCTCATTGATTCTTTCTTGCCATTCCTCATGTTTATTCGTTAATCCATCTGCATTTGTGTACCAAACCTTCAACTTCTGTTCTAATACTGTAACTGTGGTGCGGGGGGTGGAAACAGAGGGATCGGTGTGTGATGGTTGGTTTGGATTGTTCAGTTGCCTTGGGGGTGTCGTGGCTGAAGTCCTTCTGCAGGTGTTTCTGGGGGGTGCGCTTGTCCTTCCATTTGATCCTGGGTTATTCTGCTCTCCTTTTTCATTTCCTCCCATTTCTCCTTTCGTTTTTGAACTCTCTCTTTCATTGTCTTCCTTTCGTCCTGTGTTCTGTCTCGGTCGAGGTACACACTCCGGAACTCCTGCTTGCCTCTCAGCCGTGCTTTCTCCTGCAGGATCATGGTTCGGGTTGATTCTGCCTTGAAAATTACTTTGAGAGGCCGATTCCTTTTCTTTGTGAACCACCCAATTCTCCGAAAATTTGCCACCTGGGTCATGTCCCCCTCGCCTATCACCTTCATGATGTCTTCAATCGCTTTTTTCTCCTCCTGCTTTCTTTCATCATAAGTTTCCCCTTTAGCTTCGTCTAGCCCATAGACAAACACGGATCTCTCTCTTTCCACCTCCCACTGTGACTCCCATTGCATCCTCTGATGTGTTTTAGTTCCTTCCCGTGGAGTGTTCCTTCCTTCAGTCCCTTCCCTAGTTATGGTCCCTATGCTTCTTGGTTTATCCTTCCTGCTCACCTGCTCCTGGCCCCCACAGGTATCTGGTAAGGTCCTTGGACATGTCCTAGTTCCTTCAATGTCTTCCAACCTCTCTTTCTGTCCTAGAGTGCTCCCTGTCTTTGTTTTGGCCCCATGTGGGTTTGACAGGACCTCTGCATACAGTTTAGTTTCCATGCTTCCTTCGGACCTGTTGTCTGTGTTCGATGTAGCCATTGCCGATGCTACTTCTGTAATATCTTTGTCTCTGTGCTGTTTCAGATGTCTCAGCTCCTCTTCTAATCTCTCTATCTTGATTTCTGCTGCTGTGGCCTGTTGCTTCCACCTTCTGCATTCTGCTGCTAACCTCTCTTCCATCTTCCTTTCCAGCTCATCTAGTCTCCTTCCCCAGTCTTCCTCCCTTTTTTTGAGCTCTACCTCCCATTCCTCCCTCTCAGATTCGTCCTTGGAGCCCCTTGTCCTCATCCTGGTTAGGGGGAGGGGAATAGATGGTTAGGAGAGGGGATGGATGGTTGTGGGGGAGGGGGAGGATGGTTATTGGAGGGGTAGAGATAGTTGGGGGAGGGAGTTAGATGGTTTGGGGGAGAGAGGGGATGGATGGTTATGGGGGAGGGGGAGGATGGTGTTTCTGGGGGGTGCGCTTGTCCTTCCATTTGATCCTGGGTTATTCTGCTCTCCTTTTTCATTTCCTCCTGTGTGTGTGTGTGTGTGTGTATGTGTATGTGTGTGTGTGTGTGCGTGTGTATGTGTGTGTTTGTGTGTGTGCTTACCTAATTATGGTTGCAGTGGTCGATTCATAGCCCCGCCTTTTCACTGGTCGCTTCTATGTCACTCACTCCCTGCTTCGTATGCTTTATCATGCCTCTTCTTAATGCTATGTTTGGATCCTGCCTCCACCACCTCACTTTCCAGATTATTCTACTTCCTGACAACTCTGTGACTGAAGAAATACTTCCTAACATCCCTGTGACTCATCTGATTCCTCAACTCCTAATTGTGACTCTTTGTCACCGTGTCACTTCTCTGGAACATCTCATCTGTGTATATTTGTGTGTATTTCCACCTGTTTGCATGTTTCTGAGATTTACTGCGCAGCGTTAACAGTTCACAGAAACAGCAGATATTACCGGGATACCTCAGGGATATGTTTAAAAGACAATATTCAAATTAAAGTTGCTAGTTAAAGCAAAGCAACTGATCAACGAACAAAGAGGGATAGTAGAGGGCTACGAGTGACTAGCTCCCTTAAAGTTTACTATACAAATAGTAGGAGTCTAAGAAATAAGATAGATGAGTAAAGTAAAAGGACACAAGTGCAACTAATGTGACATTTATTGTGGCAACGTTTCGCTCTCCAGGAGCTTTATCAAGCCATTACAAACAATACATGGACACAGAGGGTATATAAAGGCTCAGAGTGAGGTGAATACTAGTGAGGTAACATTTCGATGTTCACTAGTGGTAGTAGTAGTAGTAGTAGTAGTAGTAGTGGTAGTGACAAAAGTAATACAATATGGTAGAGCAATTAATTCGTACATGAGTAAAAGGATATAAAAGCTATTACTTGGGTAACATAAAAATAGGTTGGACAAATATAAACTGGAATGAGGCAGCTTGTTTCAGTGTTCACTCTCTGTGCTTTGTGTAGTATAGCAGGAGAGACTATGTGATGGCAGGGTTTACTGTTTTCAGGAGGATTCTTGCTAAGACTTCGGAGATGGTGAAGCTGCCGTTGTTTTGTTTAATTGTATTCGAAACAGCGATCAGTGCTGATTCAAGGCACTTGCGTGTACGGAAATTAGTTTCTTTTATCACTAATTGGGCGTCTCTGAATTTCATAAGATGATTGGTGGAATTTCGGTGTTGTACACAGGCGTTGTTTAAGTTGTCGTTCCTACATGCGTATATGTGTTCACTGAGGCGGGTGTCGAGGTTTCCTGCTGTTTCACCTACGTAGATCTTGTCACAGCCTCCACAGGGTATAGTGTAAACTCCTGCATTGACTGGTTCGTGGTGCTTGGGTTTTGTCCTGGTTAGATCTAACCAGGACAAAACCCAAGCACCACGAACCAGTCAATGCAGGAGTTTACACTATACCCTGTGGAGGCTGTGACAAGATCTACGTAGGTGAAACAGCAAGAAACCTCGACACCCGCCTCAATGAACACATATACGCATGTAGGAACAACTTAAACAACGCCTGTGTACAACACCGAAATTCCACCAATCATCTTATGAAATTCAGAGACGCCCAATTAGTGATAAAAGAAACTAATTTCCGCACACGCAAGTGCCTTGAATCAGCACTGATCGCTGTTTCGAATACAATTAAACAAAACAACGGCAGCTTCACCATCTCCGAAGTCTTAGCAAGAATCCTCCTGAAAACAGTAAACCCTGCCATCACATAGTCTCTCCTGTTATACTACACAAAGCACAGAGAGTGAACACTGAAACAAGCTGCCTCATTCCAGTTTATATTTGTCCAACCTATTTTTATGTTACCCAAGTAATAGCTTTTATATCCTTTTACTCATGTACGAATTAATTGCTCTACCATATTGTATTACTTTTGTCACTACCACTACTACTACTACTACTACTACCACTAGTGAACATCGAAATGGTACCTCACTAGTATTCACCTCACTCTGAGCCTTTAAATACCCTCTGTGTCCATGTATTGTTTGTAATGGCTTGATAAAGCTCCTGGAGAGCGAAACGTTGCCACAATAAATGTCACATTAGTTGCACTTGTGTCCTTTTACTTTACATATTGTCGGTAATTCTACCAACTTTATTACAAGATAGATGAGCTAAGATTACGTGTAAGTGCAGGTAATATAAATATTATTGGTATAACAGAGACCTGGATCAACCTGAAAGATAAACAAATGCCTTCTGAATGCAACATATAGGGTTATAAACTATTCTACACTGATAAGGTCAACAGGAAGGGTGGTGGTGTGGCGAAGTATGTCAGAGAAAATTTAAATTATTGTCTTAGACATGATACAAGATTAGAAACATTGGACACAGAATCTGTTTGGCTACAGTTTCTCGAGGGTCGTGAAAAATTAATTTTGGGTGTGATTTATAGGCCCCCAAACCTCGATAGGGAGGGCAGTAAGCTGCTATGGGACGAAATTCATAAGGCGTCTAGATATGAAAATGTTGTACTAAAAGGAGATTTTAACTTTAGATAAATTAATTGGAACAATATGACAGGAAATCTTGAGTCTAGTTATTTTCTTGATATGGTTCAGGATTGCTTTTCAAAACAGTTTTGACAGAACCAACTACAGGAAACAGTCTACTTGACTTGGTTCTTGCCAACAAAGAGTCACTAATTAATAATCTTGAGGTTAATGATGAGCTTGGGGAAAGCAATCACAAATCACTTAGTTTCAATATATCATGGAATTACCCAGATAACTGCAATCAAATCTCTGTCCCAGACTTTCGCTTGGCCGATTTCATGAGACTGAAAAATAACCTGGGCGGGCTAAATTGGGATGACCTGACTATGGGTCAGGTAGGTGATCTTGGTTGCCAATATGACGTTTTTCAGAGCATAGTTCTAGCTGCCCAGACAACTTTTGTTCCGAGTAGGGAAATTAGATCTAACAAAAATGATCCCAAATGGATGACCAATAGATTAAAACATCTCATTGGTCAAAAGAAAGGCATATATAGGCGTATCAAAAGAGGGGATGGGCTGTTAAGAAATCAATGTAATCAATTAAAGAGAGAAATAAAAAAAGGAATAAGAAAAAGAAAAAGGGACTCTGAGGCTAAGGTCGCTGTATAGCCCTTGTGGCTTAGCGCTTCTTTTTGATTATAATAATAATAATGAGGCTAAGGTCGCAAGGGATTCGAAGACTAACCCAAATGGGTTCTTTAAGGCATACAGAAGTAAGATTAGGGACAAGATAGACTCACTTAAGAGTAACTCAGGCCAGATCACTGACAGTGATAAGGATATGTGTGAAATTTTCAATACTTACTTCCTCTTAGTTTTTACCCAGGAAAATACTAGAGAAATTCCAGATATAATAGTTTATGTAGAACAGGATGATAACAAACTTTGTACGATTGCTGTAACTAGTGACATGGTCCTAAGACAAATAGATAAATTAAAACCTAACAAATCCCCAGGCCCTGATGAACTGTTTGCAAGGGTGTTATAGGAACGCAAGGAGGAACTTAGCATACCTTTGGCTAATCTTTTCAACATATCACTACAGACTGGTATAGTGCCTGATAAGTGGAAAATGGCAAATGTAATACCTATTTACAAGGCAGGTGACAGGTCTTTAGCTTCGAACTATAGACCAATAAGCCTTACCTCTATAGTGGGAAAATTTATGGGATCAACAATTGCCGAACAATCTGTAGCCATCTTGAAAGGCATAAATTGATTAATGAATCACAGCACGGTTTTACAAAGGGGCGTTCCTGTCTTACGAATTTACTAACTTTCTTCACTAAGGTATCTGAGGAGGTAGATCATGGTATCGAATATGGTATTGTGTATATGGACTTCAATAAGGCTTTCGATAGAGTTCCATACCAGAGACTATTGAGGAAACTTGAGGCACACGGAATAGGAGAAACTTTTTCTTGGGTAGAGGCATGGCTGACGAATAGGCAGCAGAGAGTTTGCATCAATGGGGAGACATCAGAATGGGGGCACATCAAAAGCATTGTTCCACAGGGGCTGCCTTCAAGAGAGAGCTGGACAGATACCTAAAGTCAGTGTCGGATCAGCCGGGCTGTGGCTCGTACGTTGGACTGCGTGCGGCCAGCAGTAACAGCCTAGTTGATCAGGCCCTGATCCATCGGGAGGCCTGGTCATGGACCGGGCCGCGGGGGCGTTGATCCCCGGAATAACCTCCAAGTAACCTCCAGGTAACCAGGGGTCAGTGTTGGGCCCCTTGTTGTTCACAATCTATATAAACGACATCGATGAGGGAATAAATAGCGACATAAGCAAATTTGCTGATGATACCAAAATAGGCCTTCCAATTCATTCTAATGAGGACATTAGAGTACTCCAGGATGATTAGAATAGACTGATGCAATGGTCGGGGAAGCGGCAGGTGCAGTTTAATACAGACAAATGCAAAGTTCTAAATGTTGGACAGGTAAATAACCATGCCACATATAAACTAAATAATGTAAACCTTAATATTACAGATTGAGATAAGGATTTAGGAGTCCTGGTTAGCAGTAATCTGAAACCAACACAACAGTGCACAGGTGCTCGCAATAAAACTAACAGAATCCTTGGCTTCATAGCAAGAAGTATAAATAATAGAAGTCCTCAAGTTTTCTTCAACTCTATATATCTTTGGTTAGACCTCATTTAGATTATGCTGCTCAGTTCTGGTCACCGTATTACAGAATGGATGTAAATGCTCTGGAAAACGTACAAAGGAGGATGACAAAGTTGATCCCATGTATCAGAAATCTTCCCTATGAGGATAGACTGAGGGCCCTGAATCTGCACTCTATAGAAAGGCGTAGAATTAGGGGGATATGATCGAGGTGTATAAATGGAAAACAGGAATTAATAAAGGGGATGTAAATAGTGTGCCAAAAATGTCTACAAAGACAGGAGTCGCAGCTATGGCTTTAAATTGGAAAAATTCAGATTCAGGGAGGATACAGGAAAGCACTGGTTTGGTAATAGAGTTGTGGATGAGTGGAAAAACCTTCCGAGTACCGTCTAGAAGCTAAGACGTTGTTGAGTTTAAAAAGTAAGTTGGATAAATACATGAGTGGGTGTAGGTGGGTGTGAGTTAGACCTGCCTAGCTTGTGCTACTAGGTCGGATGCCGTGCTCTTCCCTTAAGTGACGTGTCTGACCTCACTAGGTCAAGGCATTGGCATAAGCCGGTGGGGGAACTGGACCTGCCTCGCACAGGCAAGTAGGCCTGTTGCAGTGTTCCTTCTTTCTTATGTTCTTATAACAACAACAAAATCATCAAGAATAACAACAACAAAAAAGCAAGAATAGCAACTACAATAGCAACAATAAGAAAAAGAACAACAAACACAGGAGAAACAGCTTCAATACCCACCACTTTTTTTGCCCCAACAATGCCTCACAACCTTCCTATGTGGTCAGCAACTCCAACAAGTTAAATGTGTTGAGGCCATCACTTTCCCCGGTGAATACACGAAGCACGTCCAACACCTTACCACTCTTCTGCCTCGCCACACTTTCTTGAAACCTTTTATCCCCATGTATAATTTGAACATACGCAGAGTACTTATCACAATGCTTTTAAATGTTGAATTAAACAAACTTGCTGGGTTTGCATAATCTATCACTTAAAAAAAATCATCACAAACCTTTCGTGAGTCATGCTTCAGAATTTGTTCAATGCCTTTCACCTTCATGAAGAATCATACATGCCTTCGAGAATTATACATTATGCTTCACTTACGTGTAGCATCACAAAAGTCTTCAGTAATTGAATACTTGAAGCTTCCAAACCTACAAGGGAAGGCAAATTACATTTCACCTTGATTATAGGACCTCACAAACTTAGAAATTTGTAAATACTACCCTTTAATTAAGTAGAATTACACAAGCACACAGGGAATATAGTGAGTGTAGTATTATTCTCGTTTAGCAATACCTTTAGAAGTAATATTTCTGAAGGTACAAAGAAAATGTCGTATGTATCATATAGGATTAATATAGGAAATATAAGCTTATTTGTATTTTGCGATACAGTGAACGATATGTCATTTATTTAAAGAAAATGCTAAAATGAATTACTCTTACACACGTCGTATTATATTGAAATTAAGTAGTATTTTGCAATACTGACGAGTGTTGTGCAAATATTGATCGTTAAAAAGTGGTTTTAATTGTGACGAGTAACGACCTGTAATAAGCTGATTTCTCTCTCTCTCTCGCTTAAAGATTAAGTGACAGTAAACTTGTATATATGTTGGTAGAATTACCGACAATATGTAAAGTAAAACGACTAATGTGACATTTTATTGTGGCAACGTTTCGCTCTCCAGGAGCTTTGTCAAGCCGTTACAAACAATACATGGACACAGAGGGTATATATAGGTATATATAGAGTGAGGTGTAATACTAGTGGTAGTAGTAGTAGTAGTAGTAGTAGTAGTAGTAGCAGTAGTTGTAGTAGTAGTAGTAGTAGTAGTTGAGGGGATATAAGTTGTAGTAGTAGTAGTAGTAATAGTAGTAATACAATATAGTAGAACAATTAACTTGCACATGAGTAAAAGGATATAAAAGCTATTACCTGGGTATCATAAAAATAATAGGTTAGATAAATATTTCTATAGGAGGTTGAATTAGCGAAGATCTGTTTCGTTGTTCATCCTCTGTAATGTATTTGTGTACTATTAACAGGAGAGACTAAGTGATGACAGAGTTTACTGTTTTCAGGAGGATTCTTGCTAAGACTTCAGAGATGGTGAAGCTGCCTTTGTTTTGTTTAATTGTATTACAAATAGCTATTAGTAAAGATTCAAGGCACTTGCGTCTGCGGAAATTAGTTTCTTTGATCACTAATTGGGCGTCCCTGAATTTTATGAGATGATTGGTGGAATTTCGGTGTTGTGCACAGGCGTTGTTCAGGTTATCGTTCCTACGTTCATAAATGTGTTCATTGAGGCGGGTGTCCAGGTTTCTTGCTGTATTGTTTGTAACGGCTTGACAAACCTCCTGGAGAGCGAAACGTTGCCACAATAAAATATCACATTAATTGCACTTGTGTCCTTTGACAATAAGCTTGATATAGCGGACATTCTTCAGAACTGCATCAGCGATTACCTCACTGAGATACAGTAATTTAAAATGGGGAACTATCTAAGAAATGAACTGTGACAAGTTGTAACTCTAACGTTAGAACTTGCACGAAGAAGTGTACTAAGGTCGTAATTATAGATTTATCCCATACTGCATTTTCAGTTTCATTCTGTCTCTCTAATAGATTCCATGGTCGTATTTTGAAAACAGTGTTAATTTTTTTTTAGGTGCGTCATCCCGGCAGTGAAGAATGACACTCCTGTGCAACATTCGGGACTCTTTATTGAGGAAACGTTTCTCCAGCCAGTAGTTTCTTCAGTGCAATACAAAGAAGAACAGTGGAAAAAGAGCAGGCGTTTGATGTAGTCTCTCAGCTTGGAATCAATGTGTTCAGTCCATCAATCTTGAATATAAAACATTATATTGTATTCTATTCAAGATTGATGGAGTGACCACATCGACTCAAGGTTGAGGGACTGATTACCTCATTCTCCTCCTGTTCTTCAAGTTTATCCTTTGTATGGACTGGTGAAGCCACTGTGTGGCGGAACGTTTCCTCAATAAAGATACCCAAGAGTTGCACATGTGTCTAATTTAACAACGTGTCGGTTCTTTGAACCATTCATCTACAAGGTTAGAATTGGTTAGATTATATATGGTTTGGTTATGTTAGAGCAAGTTAGAAAGGTTAGGTTAGGCTCTTTTAGATTAGGTTAGGTTAGTTTGTGTTAGGTTAGGATAGGTTATTACTGAAAAACTGTAAATGTTATATAAACGATAAAGTAGTATGTCTCACGAACAGAAAACGGCCAGACACTGCGCTTGCCTCAAATAACTGTCATATGTCATCTGTTCAAGGGTCCATCAACTGCCACTCAAGTGACTGGCTCTTCAGTAGTGGTGTGTTGTCCGTGATTAACAGGACGGGCGTATCCCTGCTTCATAATCTTAAATGAAACTAAATCTAGATTGTCTATCTCTGAAGAAAGTTTCTGTGATTACTAAATATTCTGTCATCTGCCTTTCCAATGTTGAGATTCTCTCTCTTTCTCTCTCTCTCTCTCTCTCTCTCTCTCTCTCTCTCTCTCTCTCTCTCTCTCTCTCTCTCTCTCTCTCTCTCTCTCTCTCTCTCTCTCTCTCTCTCACTCTATTTTTTTAACCCAAAGAATTTTCAGGGATAGGTTAAGAGTTCCAACATATATTTACAAACTATAAACTGAAACCTACCTCAGCTAATTTGAAAGCATTTTAATTGTTACGAGATACACAAATGGGGAACAGAATGAAGTTGGAGCATCTTTGGGCTAGCGATTTCATTTTGTCAATCCACTTTATTTCATCGATATCATTATGCTGTACGAACATGTTCCAGACCAGTCATCCTTTGAGTAAATGATTCCAGATGAAGTGATGCTCTTGAGAATGGTAAAGCCAGATTGCAATTACTATTTACTGTCTGTCGTTGTGTAGAAGCTGTCTTCTACCTGCTGAGAAAGATGTTTATGTACAGTTCAAGACATTTGTTAGAGGAAACGTTTCTCCACTCGTGGCGATACGTTTCCTCTAATATCTGCCCTGAGCCGTACATTGAGTGTTTTTTCCACATATTGTCAGTATCACCATAATCTTTTTCTCTCTTCGAGGTGGTGCCAACATTTGCGTTGTACATAACATACGGCCACCCACATCCCTCCATTGTTGAAGGCTCTGTTGAAATGATAGAACTGTTGAGGTCGGCTCCAGACGAGAAATGAGTCTCTCACTCTGTTCTCTATTCAGTCAAGAAGTCGCAGATGATACGTGGAGCATACTCGAGGTGTGAGTGCATCCTATACTGTCGAGCTGATGCTAAATACGTCAGAGTGCTGTAAGCTTTCTAGACGCCATGTTTGCAAGATTTTTGATCTGGTTTTTCCTACTCAGTTTGGAATAAATTTTCACCTCAAGGACATCAACCTCTTCCCGGGATCCAAAACTATTATTTTTTACTCCTCCGACTGTTCCAGCATTACCATCATGGTGCCTAGAGTCCATCATTATTTGTGTTTTCTAAGAAGCAAATATAACCTGCCATCTTGTTCCCCGGTTGATACACCTGTAAACTAATGCAGTTCGCATTTCCTCTCTTGGATACGTAAATATCGGAAAATAGTCGTCTGCATATGCATAGGATTCTGGATTGCTTTAAGAAGATCTTTGACGAAGTTATTCCATAACAATGGCCCATAGAATGTCTAAATGACTTCATCATATGATGTTCCTTAAAGATAATCAGTTAGAGGGCATACTGCAGAGCCAGCGACTCCTAGTGCATGCATTACTGCCAAGAATAACATACTTAGTCAAAACAAATGCTATGTCCAGGGCTAATACACAGCTAATCTTGTATTCGTCCAATGACTGGTGTCACATAGGAGAGAAGTTTAACGGTAGATCATCTACAGAGTGACCTTTTATTAAGCCAAGTTAGCTTCAGAAATGAAGCAAGTGGTAGTCTATAAATACTACCATCTGCCGTGAGATTATTGTCTCAAAAATCTTGTCTGTAGCTGTTGATTCCTACACTGCTCATTTTTTTTTGTAAACCGGGACTACATTTGCCTCTTTCCACACAGAAGGTCATTTACACTGTGCTAGGCAGTGTTCACAGATGCGTTTTAAAAGTGATGCTAGCTTGCCAAATATCTCTCTTTTTCCCTTTCTCATCCAAGAAAGAACATTTATCATGTTAATTCTCTTTGAAGCTGTCCCTTATAACACATTATTCTTTAAGAATCACAGTCTCTAGCTGGAATCTCAAGTACGTAAATCTGAAGAGTTTCGTGCATCAACCTACTATAAGGAAACGGTTGTTGTCTGTTTTGAAGCCACAAATTACAATAACAAATACTGAGGATTTAGAGTATATAAATGAACAATCAATCCCATGCAGGCATGCCCTCTCTCTCTTTTTCTGTCTGTCTGTCTGTCTGTCTGTCTGTATGTCTGTCTGTCTGTCTGCCTGTCTGTCTGTCTGTCTGTCTGTCTGTCTCTCTCTCTCTCTCTCTCTCTCTCTCTCTCTCTCTCTCTCTCTCTCTCTCTCTCTCTCTCTCTCTCTCTCACACACACACACACACAAAGACATGCACAGGGACCCACATTAACATTCATTTTGGTGTTATCTCTTACAGAGTTATACGTTGTAACTTAATTGCCATTACTTCGTGTGTAAAGGCTACAAAGGAGCCAATTATTCCTCTGATCTTCCTATTGCAGAGTCATAAAGCAGAGCTAACTTACAACAGTCGAGTGCATGTTTATAACTGCAGTAACAAGAAAGAGAGACAGATAGAGACACATAGAATGTTGTAAATCTTGCAAACAAGGCAACCAGGAAGCTTACAGTACTTCGCCATATCTCGCATCTACTTGACAGTAGGGGTTGCAAGATTTTGTACGAGGCACAACTACGCTCACACCTTGAGTATGCTCCACTTTCTTGATTTGCCTGCCCCCCCCCCCCTCTCATCTGCGACTGCTTGACAGAGTAGAGAACAGAGCAAGACGTCTCATCTCTCGCCTGGACCCATCCTGGATAGATCTGTCATTTCAGCAGAGCCTTCAACATAAGAGGGATGTGGGTGGCCTTACTGTTATGTACAAGGCCAATATTATCAAAGTAAAACACTTGGATCCACTTCGAGGACAGCATGAAACAAGCTTTTATGCCACAAGACGGGCAGAAAGCAGCAACTTCACTCTGGCTGTACCCTCCTCCAGAACATCACTCCATCTGAGATCATATATACCCAGGATGACTCGAGTATGGAACACATTCGCACAGCATAATGATGTCAATGAGATAAAGTCAGTTGATCAAATGAAAATGCTAGCCCACAGATGGCTCCAATTTCATCCTGTTCCCTACTTGTATATCTCATAACAATAAAAATGTTTTCAAATGAGCTGATGTAGGTAACAGCTCTTAGCTTGCCAATAAAGTTAGGAATCCTTAACCTGTAAATAGCTTGTCAATAAAGCTAGGGATCCTTAACCTTGTCAAACCCTGTGTAAAAAAAAAAAAGAGAGAGAGAGTATGTGTATGAGTGGTGGCAGGCCTATGGTATAGCATCACCGTTGCTTTCACAGAAAATATCTAATATTCTATCTTTCTGTTACTATGTACCAACCATCCACCACCCTTCACTACCAACAATTCACCACCCTACTCTACCAACCCATCCACCACTCTACACTACCAACCATCCACCACCCAACACTACCAACCCATCCACCACCCTACACTAAAAACCATCCACCACTCAACACTACCAAACATCCACCACCCTACACTACCAACCATCCACCACACTACGCTACTAACCCATCCACCACCCAACACTACCAACCATCCACCACCCTACACTACCAACCATCCACCACACTACGCTACTAACCCATCCACCACCCAACACTACCAACCATCCACCACCCTACACTACCAACCATCCACCACCCTACACTACCAACCATCCACCACCCAACACTACCAACCCATCCACCACCCTACACTACCAACCATCCACCACTCAACACTACCAACCATCCACAACTTTACACTACCACCCATCCACCACCCTACACTACTAACCCATCCACCACCCAACATTACCAACCATCCACCACCCTACACTACCAACCATCCACCACCCTACACTACCAACCATCCACCACCTTACACTACCAATCATCCACCTCCCTACACTACCAAATATCCACCACCCTACACTACCAACAATCCACCACCCTACACTACCAACCATCCACCACCAAACACTACCGACCATCCACCACCCTACACTACCAACCATCCACCACCCTGCACTACCAACCATCCACCAACCTACACTACCAACCATCTGCGACCCTACACTACCAACCATCCACCACCCTTCACTACCAACCATTCACCACCCTACTCTACCAACCCATCCACCACTCTACACTACCAACCATCCACCACCCAACACTACCAACCCATCCACCACCCTACACTACCAACCATCCACCACCCAACACTACCAACTATCCACCACAGTACACTACCAACCTATCCACAACCCAACTCTACCAACCATTTACCACCCAACACTACCAACCATCCAACAGCCTACACTACCAACCATCCACCACCCAACACTACCAACCACCCACCACGCAACACTACCAACCATCCATCACCCTACACTACCAACCATCCACCACCCAACACTACCAACCATCCACCACCCTACTCTACCAACCCATCCACCACCCAACACTACCAACCATCCACCACCCAACACTACCAACCATCCACCACCCAACACTATGAACCCATCCACCACCCAACACTACCAACCCATCCACCACCCAACACAACCAACCGATCCACCACCCAACACTACCAACCCATCCACCACCCAACACTACCAACCATCCACCACCCAACACTACCAACCCATTCACCACCCAACACTACTAACTATCCACCACCCTGCACTACCAACCAGCCACCACCCTACACTACCAAACATCCACCACCCTACACTACCAACCCATCCACCTCCCAACACTACCAACCATCACTCACCCAACACTACCAATATCCACAACGCAACATTCCAACCATCTACCACCCAACACTACCAACCATCCACCACCCTTCACTACGAACCCATCCACCACCCAACACTACCAACTCATCCACCACCCAACACTTCAAACACATCCACCACCCAACACTACCAACTCATCAACCACTCTACACTACCAACTCATCCACTACCCAACAATACCAACACATCACCACCCAACACTTCCAACTCATCTACCACCCAACACTACCAACCATCCACCACCCAACACTACCAAAATCCACCACCCAACACTTCCAACCATCCACCACCTAACACTACCAACCATCCACCACCCATCACTACCAACCATCCACCACCCATCACTACCAACCCTTCCATCACCCAACACTACCAACCCATCCACCACACAACACTACCAAACATCCACCACCCTACACTACCAACCATTCACCACTCAACACTACCAACCATCCACCACCCTACACTACCAGCCATCCACCACCACACACTACTAACCCATCCACCACCCAACACTACCAACCATCCACCACCCTACGCTACAAACCATCCACCACCCTACACTACCAACCATCCACCACCCAACACTACCAACCATCCACCACCCTACACTACCAACCATCCACCACTCAACACTACCAACCATCCACAACTTCACACTACCACCCATCCACCACCCTACACTACTAACCCATCCACCACCCAATACTACCAACCATCCACCACCATACACTACCACCCATCCACCACCCTACACTTCCAACCATCCACCTCTTTACACTACCAACCATCCACCACCCTTCACTACCAACAATCCACCACCCTACACTACCAACCATCCACCACCCTACACTACCATCCATCCTTCATCCTACACTACCAACCATCCACCACCCTGCACTACCAACCATCCACCACCCTACACTACCAACCATCCGCGACCCTACACTACAAACCATCCACCACCCTTCACTACCAACCATCCACCACCCTACACTACCAACCCATCCAACACCCTACACTACCAACCATTTACCACCCAACACTACCAACCCATTCACCACCCTACGCTACCAACCATCCACCATCCAACACTACCAATCATCCACCACCCTACACTACCAACCAATCCACCACCCAAAACTACCAACCATCCACCACCCAACACTACCAACCATCAAACACCCTACGCTACCAACTATCCACCACCCAACACTACCAACCATCCACCACCCAACACTACCAACCATCCACCACCCTACACTATCAACCATCCACCACCCAACACTACCAACCATTCACTACCCTACTCTACCAACCCATCCACCACCCAACGCTACTAACCCATCCACCACCCAACAATACCAACGCATCCACAACCCAACACTACTAACCCATCCACCACCCAACACTAACAACTCATCCATCACCCAACACTAACAACCATCCACCACCCTACACTACCAACCATCCACCACAATTCACTACCAACCATCCACCACCCAGCACTCCCAACCATTCACCACCCTATACTACCAACCCATCCACCACCCAACACTACCAACCATCCATCACCCAACACTACCAACCCATCCACCACCCAACACTACCACTTCATTCACTACCCAACACTACCAACCCATCCACCACCCAGCACTACCAACCATTCACCACCCTACACTACCAACCCATCCACCACCCAACACTACCAACCATCCATCACCCAACACTACGAACCCATCCACCACATAACACTACCTACCCATCCACCACCCAACACTACAAACCCATCCACCACCCAACACTATCAACCATCACAACACCTAACTACAAACCATCCAACACCATACTCTACCTACCATCCACCACCCTACACTACCAACCCATCCACCACCCAACACTACCAACCATCCACCACCCTACACTACCAACCCATCCACCAACCAACACTACCAACCCATGTACCACTCTACACTACCAAGCCATCCACCACCCAACACTACCAACCCATCCACCAATCTACACTACCAAGCCATCCTCCACCCTACTCTACCAACCATCCTCCACCCTACACGAACAACCATTCACCACCCAACACTACCAACCATCCATCACCCAACACAACCAACCCATCCACCACCCAACACTTCCAACCCATCCAACACCCAACACTACCAACCCATCCACCACCCAACACTACCAACCATCCACCACCTAACACTACCAACCCATCCACCATCCAACACTACCAACCCATCCAGCACCCAACACTACCAACCCATCCACCACCCAACACTAAAAACCCATCCACCACCCAACACTACCAACCATCCACCACCCAGCACTACCAACCCGTTCACAACCCAACACTACCAACCATCCACCACCCTACACTACCAACCAGCCACCACCCTACACTGCCAACCATCCACCACCCTACACTACCAACCATCCACCACCCCTCACTACCAACCCATCCACCTCCCAACACTACCAACCATCCACCTCCCAACACTACCAATATCCACAACCCAACATTCCAACCATCCACCACACAACACTACCAACCATCCACCACCCTTCACTACGAACCCATCCAACACCCAACACTACCAACCCATCCACCACCGAACACTACCAACTCATCCACCACCCAACACTACCAACACATCCACCACCCAACGCTACCAACTCAGCAACCACTCTGCACTACCAACTCATCCACCACCCAACAATACCAACACATCACCACCCAACACTTCCAACTCATCTACCACCCAACACTTCCAATATCCACCACCCAACACTTCCAATATCCACCACCCAACACTTCCAACCATCCACCACCTAACACTACAATCCATCCACCACCCTACACTACCATCTCATACACCACCCAACACTTCCAACTCATCCACCACCCTACACTACCAACTCATTCACCTCCCAACACTACCAACACATCCACCAACCAACACTGCGAACACATCCACCACCGAACACTACAAACCCATGCACCACTCTACACTACCAAGCCATCCACAAACCCAACACTACCAGCCCATCCACCAACCTACACTACCAAGCCATCCTCCACCCTACTCTACCAACCATCCTCCACCCTACACTAACAACCATTCACCACCCAGCACTACCAAATATCCATCACCCAACACTACCAACCCATCCACCACCCAACACTTCCAACCCATCCAACACCCAACACTACCAACCCATCCACCACCCAACACTACCAACCATTCACCACCTAACACTACCAACCCATCCACCATCCAACACTACCAACCCATCCAGCACCCAACACTACCAACCAATCCACCACCCAACACTAAAAACCCATCCACCACCCAACACTTCCAATATCCACCACCCAACACTTCCAACCATCCACAACCTAACACTACAAACCATCCACCACCCTACACTACCATCTCATACACCACCCAACACTACCAACACATTCACCACCCTACACTACCAACTCATCCACCACCCTACACTACCAACTCATTCATCTCCCAACACTACCAACACATCCACCAACCAACACTGCCAACACATCCACCACGCAACACTACCAACACACCCACCACCCAACACTACCAACTCATCCACCACCCAACACTGCCACCACATCCACCACCCAACATTACCAACTCATCCACCACCCTAAACTACCAACTCATCCACCACCCAACACTACGAACACATCCACCACCCATCACTACCACCACATCCACCACCCAACACTCCCAACCATCCACCACCCTACACTACCAACCATCCACCACCCGACACTACCAACCATCCACCACCCTACACTACCAACCATCCACCACCCTACACTACCAACCATCCACCACCTAACACTACCAACCCTTCAACTACCCAACACTACCAACCCATCCACCACCCAACACTACCAACCATCCACCACCCTACACTACCAACCATCAACCACTCAACACTACCAACCATCCACCACCCTACACTACCAACCATCCACCACCCAACACTACTAACCCATCCACCACCCAACACTACCAACCATCCACCACCCTACACTACCAACCGTCCACAACCCTACACTACCAACCATCCACCACCCAACACTAACAACCCATCCACCACCCTACACTACCAACCATCCACCACTCAACACTAACAACCATCCACAACTTTACACTACCAACCATTCACCACCCTACACTACCAAACATCCACCACTCAACACTAACAACCATCCACAACTTTACACTACCAACCATTCACCACCCTTCACTACGAACCCATCCACCACCCAACACTACCAACTCATCCACCACCCAACACTTCAAACACATCCACCACCCAACACTACCAACTCATCAACCACTCTACACTACCAACTCATCCACTACCCAACAATACCAACACATCACCACCCAACACTTCCAACTGATCTACCACCCAACACTACCAACCATCCACCACCCAACACTACCAAAATCCACCACCCAACACTTCCAACCATCCACCACCTAACACTACCAACCATCCACCACCCATCACTACCAACCATCCACCACCCATCACTACCAACCCTTCCACCACCCAACACTACCAACCCATCCACCACACAACACTACCAAACATCCACCACCCTACACTACCAACCATTCACGACTCAACACTACCAACCATCCACCACCCTACACTACCAGCCATCCACCACCACACACTACTAACCCATCCACCACCCAACACTACCAACCATTCACCACCCTACGCTACAAACAATCCACCACCCTACACTACCAACCATCCACCACCCAACACTACCAACCATCCACCACCCTACACTACCAACCATCCACCACTCAACACTACCAACCATCCACAACTTCACACTACCACCCATCCACCACCCTACACTACTAACCCATCCACCACCCACTACTACCAACCAACCATCCACCCCCATACACTACCACCCATCCACCACCCTACACTTCCAACCATCCACCACCCTACACTACCAATCATCCACCTCTTTACACTACCAACCATCCACCACCCGTCACTACCAACAATCCACCACCCTACACTACCAACCATCCACCACCCTACACTACCATCCATCCTCCATCCTACACTACCAACCCATCCACCATCCAACACTACCAACCCATCCAGCACCCAACACTACCAACCAATCCACCACCCAACACTAAAAACCCATCCACCAGCCAACACTACCAACCATCCACCCCCCAACACTACCAACCCATTCACAACCCAACATTACCAACCATCCACCACCCAACACTACCAACCAGCCACGACCCTACACTGCCAACCATCCACCACCCTACACTACCAACCATCCACCACCCCTCACTACCAACCCATCCACCTCCCAACACTACCAACCATCCACCTCCCAACACTAACAATATCCACAACCCAACATTCCAACCATCCACCACACAACACTACCAACCATCCACCACCCTTCACTACGAACCCATCCACCACCCAACACTACCAACCCATCCACCACCCAACACTACCAACTCATCCACCACCAAACACTACCAACACATCCACCACCCAACGCTACCAACTCATCAACCACTCTGCACTACCAACTCATCCACCACCAAACAATACCAACACATCACCACCCAACACTTCCAACTCATCTACCACCCAACACTTCCAATATCCACCACCCAACACTTCAAATATCCACCACCCAACACTTCCAACCATCCACAACCTAACACTACAAACCATCCACCACCCTACACTACCATCTCATACACCACCCAACACTACCAACACATTCACCACCCTACACTACCAACTCATCCACCACCCTACACTACCAACTCATTCATCTCCCAACACTACCAACACATCCACCAACCAACACTGCCAACACATCCACCACGCAACACTACCAACACACCCACCACCCAACACTACCAACTCATCCACCACCCAACACTGCCACCACATCCACCACCCAACATTACCAACTCATCCACCACCCTAAACTACCAACTCATCCACCACCCAACACTACGAACACATCCACCACCCATCACTACCACCACATCCACCACCCAACACTCCCAACCATCCACCACCCTACACTACCAACCATCCACCACCCGACACTACCAACCATCCACCACCCTACACTACCAACCATCCACCACCCTACACTACCAACCATCCACCACCTAACACTACCAACCCTTCAACTACCCAACACTACCAACCCATCCACCACCCAACACTACCAACCATCCACCACCCTACACTACCAACCATCAACCACTCAACACTACCAACCATCCACCACCCTACACTACCAACCATCCACCACCCAACACTACTAACCCATCCACCACCCAACACTACCAACCATCCACCACCCTACACTACCAACCGTCCACAACCCTACACTACCAACCATCCACCACCCAACACTAACAACCCATCCACCACCCTACACTACCAACCATCCACCACTCAACACTAACAACCATCCACAACTTTACACTACCAACCATTCACCACCCTACACTACCAAACATCCACCACTCAACACTAACAACCATCCACAACTTTACACTACCAACCATTCACCACCCTTCACTACGAACCCATCCACCACCCAAAACTACCAACTCATCCACCACCCAACACTTCAAACACATCCACCACCCAACACTACCAACTCATCAACCACTCTACACTACCAACTCATCCACTACCCAACAATACCAACACATCACCACCCAACACTTCCAACTGATCTACCACCCAACACTACCAACCATCCACCACCCAACACTACCAAAATCCACCACCCATCACTACCAACCCTTCCACCACCCAACACTACCAACCCATCCACCACACAACACTACCAAACATCCACCACCCTACACTACCAACCATTCACGACTCAACACTACCAACCATCCACCACCCTACACTACCAGCCATCCACCACCACACACTACTAACCCATCCACCACCCAACACTACCAACCATTCACCACCCTACGCTACAAACAATCCACCACCCTACACTACCAACCATCCACCACCCAACACTACCAACCATCCACCACCCTACACTACCAACCATCCACCACTCAACACTACCAACCATCCACAACTTCACACTACCACCCATCCACCACCCTACACTACTAACCCATCCACCACCCACTACTACCAACCAACCATCCACCCCCATACACTACCACCCATCCACCACCCTACACTTCCAACCATCCACCACCCTACACTACCAATCATCCACCTCTTTACACTACCAACCATCCACCACCCGTCACTACCAACAATCCACCACCCTACACTACCAACCATCCACCACCCTACACTACCATCCATCCTCCATCCTACACTACCAACCCATCCACCATCCAACACTACCAACCCATCCAGCACCCAACACTACCAACCAATCCACCACCCAACACTAAAAACCCATCCACCAGCCAACACTACCAACCATCCACCCCCCAACACTACCAACCCATTCACAACCCAACATTACCAACCATCCACCACCCAACACTACCAACCAGCCACGACCCTACACTGCCAACCATCCACCACCCTACACTACCAACCATCCACCACCCCTCACTACCAACCCATCCACCTCCCAACACTACCAACCATCCACCTCCCAACACTAACAATATCCACAACCCAACATTCCAACCATCCACCACACAACACTACCAACCATCCACCACCCTTCACTACGAACCCATCCACCACCCAACACTACCAACCCATCCACCACCCAACACTACCAACTCATCCACCACCAAACACTACCAACACATCCACCACCCAACGCTACCAACTCATCAACCACTCTGCACTACCAACTCATCCACCACCAAACAATACCAACACATCACCACCCAACACTTCCAACTCATCTACCACCCAACACTTCCAATATCCACCACCCAACACTTCCAATATCCACCACCCAACACTTCCAACCATCCACAACCTAACACTACAAACCATCCACCACCCTACACTACCATCTCATACACCACCCAACACTACCAACACATTCACCACCCTACACTACCAACTCATCCACCACCCTACACTACCAACTCATTCATCTCCCAACACTACCAACACATCCACCAACCAACACTGCCAACACATCCACCACGCAACACTACCAACACATCCACCACCCAACACTACCAACTCATCCACCACCCAACACTGCCACCACATCCACCACCCAACATTACCAACTCATCCACCACCCTAAACTACCAACTCATCCACCACCCAACACTACGAACACATCCACCACCCATCACTACCACCACATCCACCACCCAACACTCCCAACCATCCACCACCCTACACTACCAACCATCCACCACCCGACACTACCAACCATCCACCACCCTACACTACCAACCATCCACCACCCTACACTACCAACCATCCACCACCTAACACTACCAACCCTTCAACTACCCAACACTACCAACCCATCCACCACCCAACACTACCAACCATCCACCACCCTACACTACCAACCATCAACCACTCAACACTACCAACCATCCACCACCCTACACTACCAACCATCCACCACCCAACACTACTAACCCATCCACCACCCAACACTACCAACCATCCACCACCCTACACTACCAACCGTCCACAACCCTACACTACCAACCATCCACCACCCAACACTAACAACCCATCCACCACCCTACACTACCAACCATCCACCACTCAACACTAACAACCATCCACAACTTTACACTACCAACCATTCACCACCCTACACTACCAAACATCCACCACTCAACACTAACAACCATCCACAACTTTACACTACCAACCATTCACCACCCTTCACTACGAACCCATCCACCACCCAAAACTACCAACTCATCCACCACCCAACACTTCAAACACATCCACCACCCAACACTACCAACTCATCAACCACTCTACACTACCAACTCATCCACTACCCAACAATACCAACACATCACCACCCAACACTTCCAACTGATCTACCACCCAACACTACCAACCATCCACCACCCAACACTACCAAAATCCACCACCCATCACTACCAACCCTTCCACCACCCAACACTACCAACCCATCCACCACACAACACTACCAAACATCCACCACCCTACACTACCAACCATTCACGACTCAACACTACCAACCATCCACCACCCTACACTACCAGCCATCCACCACCACACACTACTAACCCATCCACCACCCAACACTACCAACCATTCACCACCCTACGCTACAAACAATCCACCACCCTACACTACCAACCATCCACCACCCAACACTACCAACCATCCACCACCCTACACTACCAACCATCCACCACCCTACACTACAATCCACCACCCTACACTACCAACCATCCACCACCCAACACTACCAACCATCCACCACCCTACACTACCAACCATCCACCACTCAACACTACCAACCATCCACAACTTCACACTACCACCCATCCACCACCCTACACTACTAACCCATCCACCACCCACTACTACCAACCAACCATCCACCCCCATACACTACCACCCATCCACCACCCTACACTTCCAACCATCCACCACCCTACACTACCAATCATCCACCTCTTTACACTACCAACCATCCACCACCCGTCACTACCAACAATCCACCACCCTACACTACCAACCATCCACCACCCTACACTACCATCCATCCTCCATCCTACACTACCAACCCATCCACCATCCAACACTACCAACCCATCCAGCACCCAACACTACCAACCAATCCACCACCCAACACTAAAAACCCATCCACCAGCCAACACTACCAACCATCCACCCCCCAACACTACCAACCCATTCACAACCCAACATTACCAACCATCCACCACCCAACACTACCAACCAGCCACGACCCTACACTGCCAACCATCCACCACCCTACACTACCAACCATCCACCACCCCTCACTACCAACCCATCCACCTCCCAACACAACCAACCATCCACCTCCCAACACTAACAATATCCACAACCCAACATTCCAACCATCCACCACACAACACTACCAACCATCCACCACCCTTCACTACGAACCCATCCACCACCCAACACTACCAACCCATCCACCACCCAACACTACCAACTCATCCACCACCAAACACTACCAACACATCCACCACCCAACGCTACCAACTCATCAACCACTCTGCACTACCAACTCATCCACCACCAAACAATACCAACACATCACCACCCAACACTTCCAACTCATCTACCACCCAACACTTCCAATATCCACCACCCAACACTTCCAATATCCACCACCCAACACTTCCAACCATCCACAACCTAACACTACAAACCATCCACCACCCTACACTACCATCTCATACACCACCCAACACTACCAACACATTCACCACCCTACACTACCAACTCATCCACCACCCTACACTACCAACTCATTCATCTCCCAACACTACCAACACATCCACCAACCAACACTGCCAACACATCCACCACGCAACACTACCAACACATCCACCACCCAACACTACCAACTCATCCACCACCCAACACTGCCACCACATCCACCACCCAACATTACCAACTCATCCACCACCCTAAACTACCAACTCATCCACCACCCAACACTACGAACACATCCACCACCCATCACAACCACCACATCCACCACCCAACACTCCCAACCATCCACCACCCTACACTACCAACCATCCACCACCCGACACTACCAACCATCCACCACCCTACACTACCAACCATCCACCACCCTACACTACCAACCATCCACCACCTAACACTACCAACCCTTCAACTACCCAACACTACCAACCCATCCACCACCCAACACTACCAACCATCCACCACCCTACACTACCAACCATCAACCACTCAACACTACCAACCATCCACCACCCTACACTACCAACCATCCACCACCCAACACTACTAACCCATCCACCACCCAACACTACCAACCATCCACCACCCTACACTACCAACCGTCCACAACCCTACACTACCAACCATCCACCACCCAACACTAACAACCCATCCACCACCCTACACTACCAACCATCCACCACTCAACACTAACAACCATCCACAACTTTACACTACCAACCATTCACCACCCTACACTACCAAACATCCACCACTCAACACTAACAACCATCCACAACTTTACACTACCAACCATTCACCACCCTTCACTACGAACCCATCCACCACCCAACACTACCAACTCATCCACCACCCAACACTTCAAACACATCCACCACCCAACACTACCAACTCATCAACCACTCTACACTACCAACTCATCCACTACCCAACAATACCAACACATCACCACCCAACACTTCCAACTGATCTACCACCCAACACTACCAACCATCCACCACCCAACACTACCAAAATCCACCACCCAACACTTCGAACCATCCACCACCTAACACTACCAACCATCCACCACCCATCACTACCAACCATCCACCACCCATCACTACCAACCCTTCCACCACCCAACACTACCAACCCATCCACCACACAACACTACCAAACATCCACCACCCTACACTACCAACCATTCACGACTCAACACTACCAACCATCCACCACCCTACACTACCAGCCATCCACCACCACACACTACTAACCCATCCACCACCCAACACTACCAACCATTCACCACCCTACGCTACAAACAATCCACCACCCTACACTACCAACCATCCACCACCCAACACTACCAACCATCCACCTCCCTACACTACCAACCATCCACCACTCAACACTACCAACCATCCACAACTTCACACTACCACCCATCCACCACCCTACACTACTAACCCATCCACCACCCACTACTACCAACCAACCATCCACCCCCATACACTACCACCCATCCACCACCCTACACTTCCAACCATCCACCACCCTACACTACCAATCATCCACCTCTTTACACTACCAACCATCCACCACCCGTCACTACCAACAATCCACCACCCTACACTACCAACCATCCACCACCCTACACTACCATCCATCCTCCATCCTACACTACCAACCCATCCACCATCCAACACTACCAACCCATCCAGCACCCAACACTACCAACCAATCCACCACCCAACACTAAAAACCCATCCACCAGCCAACACTACCAACCATCCACCCCCCAACACTACCAACCCATTCACAACCCAACATTACCAACCATCCACCACCCAACACTACCAACCAGCCACGACCCTACACTGCCAACCATCCACCACCCTACACTACCAACCATCCACCACCCCTCACTACCAACCCATCCACCTCCCAACACTACCAACCATCCACCTCCCAACACTAACAATATCCACAACCCAACATTCCAACCATCCACTACACAACACTACCAACCATCCACCACCCTTCACTACGAACCCATCCACCACCCAACACTACCAACCCATCCACCACCCAACACTACCAACTCATCCACCACCAAACACTACCAACACATCCACCACCCAACGCTACCAACTCATCAACCACTCTGCACTACCAACTCATCCACCACCAAACAATACCAACACATCACCACCCAACACTTCCAACTCATCTACCACCCAACACTTCCAATATCCACCACCCAACACTTCCAATATCCACCACCCAACACTTCCAACCATCCACAACCTAACACTACAAACCATCCACCACCCTACACTACCATCTCATACACCACCCAACACTACCAACACATTCACCACCCTACACTACCAACTCATCCACCACCCTACACTACCAACTCATTCATCTCCCAACACTACCAACACATCCACCAACCAACACTGCCAACACATCCACCACGCAACACTACCAACACATCCACCACCCAACACTACCAACTCATCCACCACCCAACACTGCCACCACATCCACCACCCAACATTACCAACTCATCCACCACCCTAAACTACCAACTCATCCACCACCCAACACTACGAACACATCCACCACCCATCACTACCACCACATCCACCACCCAACACTCCCAACCATCCACCACCCTACACTACCAACCATCCACCACCCGACACTACCAACCATCCACCACCCTACACTACCAACCATCCACCACCCTACACTACCAACCATCCACCACCTAACACTACCAACCCTTCAATTACCCAACACTACCAACCCATCCACCACCCAACACTACCAACCATCCACCACCCTACACTACCAACCATCAACCACTCAACACTACCAACCATCCACCACCCTACACTACCAACCATCCACCACCCAACACTACTAACCCATCCACCACCCAACACTACCAACCATCCACCACCCTACACTACCAACCGTCCACAACCCTACACTACCAACCATCCACCACCCAACACTAACATCCCATCCACCACCCTACACTACCAACCATCCACCACTCAACACTAACAACCATCCACAACTTTACACTACCAACCATTCACCACCCTACACTACGAAACATCCACCACTCAACACTAACAACCATCCACAACTTTACACTACCAACCATTCACCACCCTTCACTACGAACCCATCCACCACCCAACACTACCAACTCATCCACCACCCAACACTTCAAACACATCCACCACCCAACACTACCAACTCATCAACCACTCTACACTACCAACTCATCCACTACCCAACAATACCAACACATCACCACCCAACACTTCCAACTGATCTACCACCCAACACTACCAACCATCCACCACCCAACACTACCAAAATCCACCACCCAACACTTCCAACCATCCACCACCTAACACTACCAACCATCCACCACCCATCACTACCAACCATCCACCACCCATCACTACCAACCCTTCCACCACCCAACACTACCAACCCATTAACCACACAACACTACCAAACATCCACCACCCTACACTACCAACCATCCACAACTTCACACTACCACCCATCCACCACCCTACACTACTAACCCATCCACCACCCACTACTACCAACCAACCATCCACCACCATACACTACCACCCATCCACCACCCTACACTTCCAACCATCCACCACCCTACACTACCAATCATCCACCTCTTTACACTACCAACCATCCACCACCCTTCACTACCAACAATCCACCACCCTACACTACCAACCATCCACCACCCTACACTACCATCCATCCTCCATCCTACACTACCAACCATCCACCACCCTGCACTACCAACCATCCACCACCCTACACTACCAACCATCCGCGACCCTACACTACAAACCATCCACCTCCCTTCATTACCAACCATCCACCACCCTACACTACCAACCCATCCAACACCCTACACTACCAACCATTTACCACCCAACACTACCAACCCATTCACCACCCTACACTACCAAGCATCCACCATCCAACACTACCAATCATCCACCACCCTACACTACCAACCAATCCACCACCCAAAACTTCCAACCATCCACCACCCAACACTACCAACCATCAAACACCCTACACTACCAACTATCCACCACCCAACACTACCAACCATCCACCACCCAACACTACCAACCATCCACCACCCTACACTATCAACCATCCACCACCCAACACTACCAACCATTCACTACCCTACTCTACCAACCCATCCACCACCCAACGCTACTAACCCATCCACCACCCAACAATACCAACCCATCCACAACCCAACACTACTAACCCATCCACCACCCAACACTAACAACTCATCCATCACCCAACACTAACAACCATCCACCACCCTACACTACCAACCATCCACCACAATTCACTACCAACCATCCACCACCAATCACTCCCAACCATTCACCACCCTATACTACCAACCCATCCACCACCCAACACTACCAACCATCCATCACCCAACACTACCAACCCATCCACCACCCAACACTACCACCTCATTCACTACCCAACACTACCAACCCATCCACCACCCAGCACTACCAACCATTCACCACCCTACACTACCAACCCATCCACCACCCAACACTACCAACCATCCATCACCCAACACTACGAACCCATCCACCACATAACACTACCTACCCATCCACCACCCAACACTACCAACCCATCCACCACCCAACACTATCAACCATCACAACACCTAACTACAAACCATCCAACACCATACTCTACCTACCATCCACCACCCTACACTACCAACCCATCCACCACCCAACACTACCAACCATCCACCACCCTACACTACCAACCCATCCACCAACCAACACTACCAACCCATGAACCACTCTACTCTACCAACCATCCTCTACCCTACACGAACAACCATTCACCACCCAACACTACCAACCATCCATCACCCAACACTACCAACCCATCCACCACCCAACACTTCCAACCCATCCAACACCCAACACTACCAACCCATCCACCACCCAACACTACCAACCATCCACCACCTAACACTACCAACCCATCCACCACCCAACACTACCAACCCATCCAGCACCCAACACTACCAACCCATCCACCACCCAACACTAAAAACCCATCCACCACCCAACACTACCAACCATCCTCCCCCCAACACTACCAACCCATTCACAACCCAACACTACCAACCATCCACCACCCTACACTACCAACCAGCCACCACCCTACACTGCAAACCATCCACCACCCTACACTACCAACCATCCACCACCCCTCACTACCAACCCATCCACCTCCCAACACTACCAACCATCCACCTCCCAACACTACCAATATCCACAACCCAACATTCCAACCATCCACCACACAACACTACCAACCATCCACCACCCTTCACTACGAACCCATCCACCACCCAACACTACCAACCCATCCACCACCCAACACTACCAACTCATCCACCAGCAAACACTACAAACACATCCACCACCCAACGCTACCAACTCATCAACCACTCTGCACTACCAACTCATCCACCACCAAACAATACCAACACATCACCACCCAACACTTCCAACTCATCTACCACCCAACACTTCCAATATCCACCACCCAACACTTCCAATATCCACCACCCAACACTTCCAACCATCCACAACCTAACACTACAAACCATCCACCACCCTACACTACCATCTCATACACCACCCAACACTACCAACACATCACCACCCAACACTCCCAACTCATCTACCACCCAACACTTCCAATATCCACCACCCAACACTTCCAATATCCACCACCCAACACTTCCAACCATCCACAACCTAGCACTACAAACCATCCACCACCCTACACTATCAACTCATTCATCTCCCAACACTACCAACACATCCACCAACCAACACTGCCAACACATCCACCACGCAACACTACCAACACATCCACCACCCAACACTACCAACTCATGCACCACCCAACACTGCCACCACATCCACCACCCAACACTACCAACTCATCCACCACCCAACACTGCTAACACATCCACCACCCAACTCTACCAACACATCCACCACCCTACACTATCAACACATACACCACCCAACACTTCAAACACATCCACCACCCTAAACTACCAACTCATCCACCACCCAACACTACCAACACATCCACCACCCAACACTACCAACATATCCACCACCCAACACTACGAACACATCCACCACCCATCACTACCACCACATCCACCACCCAACACTACCAACCATCCACCAACCTACACTAACAACTCATCCACCACCCAACACTACCAACACAACCACCACATAACACTACCAACTCTTCCACTACCCAACGCTACCAACACATCCTGCACCCAACACTGCCAACACGTCTACCACCCAACACTGCCAACTCATCCACCACCCAACTCTACCAACTCATCCACCACATAACACTACCAACTCTTCCACCACCCAACGCTACCAACACATCCTGCACCCAACACTGCCAACACATCCACCACCCAACACTACCAACTCATCTACCACCAAACTCTACCAACCCATCCAATACCCTACCCTACCAACACATCCACCACCCAAAACTACCAACACTTCCACCACCCTACACTAGCAATTCATCCACCACCCAACACTACCAACACATCCACCACCCAACACTACCAACTCATCCACCACCCAACACTACTAACACATCCACCACCCAACACTACCAACACATCCACCACCCAACACTGCCAACACATCCACCACCCAACACTACCAACTCATCCACCACCCAACACTACCAACACATCAACCACCCAACACTACCAACACATCCACCACGCAACACTGTCAACACATCCACCACCAAACACTACCAACTGATGCACCACCTAACACTACCAACATATCCACAACCCAACACTACCAATTCATCCACCACCCAACACTATCAACACATCCACCACCCAACACTACCAACACATCCACAACCCAACACTGCCAACACATCCACCACCCAACACTACCAACTGATCCACCACCTAACACTACCAACATATCCACAACCCAACACTACCAACTCATCCACCACCCAACATTACCAACTCATCCACCACCCAACACTACCTACACATCCACCACCCAACACTACCAACACATCCACCACCCAACACTACCAACACATCCACCACCCAACACTTCCAACACATCCACCACCCAGCACTACCAACACATCCACCACCCAACACTGCCAACACACCCACCACCCAACACTACCAACTCATCTACCACCCAACACTACCAACACATCCACCACCCTACACTACCAACACATCCACCACCCAACACTACGAACACATCCACCACCCAACACATTCTCCACGCTACACTACCAACACATCCACCACCCAACACTACCAACACATCCACCACCCTACACTACCAACACATCCACCACCCAACACTACCAACTCATCCACCTCCCAACACTGCCAACACATCCACCACCCTACAGTACCAAGACATCCACCACCCAACACATCCACCACCCTACACTACCAACACATCCATCACCCAACACTACCAACACATCCACCACCCAACAGATCCACCACCCTACACTACCAACACATCCACCACCCAACACTACCAACACATCCACCACCCAACACTACCATCACATCCACCACCCTACACTACCAACACATCCACCACCCAACACTAGAAACTCATCCTCTACCCAACACTGCTAACACATCCACCACCCTACACTACAAACACATCCACCACCCTACACCACCAACACATCCACCACCCAACACTACCAACACATCCACCACCCAACACTACCAACTTATTCACCATCCAGCACTACCAACTCATCCACCACCCAACACTGCCAACACATCCACCACCCTACACTACCAACACATCCACCACCCTACACTACCAACACATCCACCACCCATCACTACCAACAGATCCACCACCCAACACTATCAACTTATTCACCATCCAGCACTACCAACCCATCCACCACCCAACACTGACAATACATCCACCACCCTACACTACCAACACATCCACCACCCTACACTACCAACAGATCCACCACCCAACACTACCAACACATCCACCACCCTACACTACCAACACACCCACCTCCCTTCACTACAAACACTTCCACCACCCAACACTACCAACACATCCAGCACCCAACACATCCACCAATCTTCACTACCAACACATCCACCACCCTACACCACCAACGCATCCACCACCCAATACTACCAACTCATTGACCATCCAACACTACCAACTCATCCACCACCCAACACTGCCAACACATCAACCACCCTACACTACCAACACATCCACCACCCAACACTGCCAACACATCTACCACCCTGCACTACCAACACATCCACCACCCTACACTACCAACACATCCACCACCCAACACTACCCACATATCCACCACCCAACACTACCAACTCATCCACCACCCAACACTACCAACTCATCCACCACTCAACACTGCCAACACATCCACCACCCTACACTACCAACACATCCACCACCCTACACTACCAAGACATCCACCACCCAACACTACTAACACATCCACCACCCAACACTACCCACACATCCACCACCTAACACTACCAACTCATTCACCACCCAACACTACCAACACATCCACCACCCTACACTTCCAACTCATCCACCACCCTACACTACCAACACATCCACCACCCAACACTACCAACACATCCACCAGCCTACATTACCAACACATCCACCACCCAACACTACCAGCACATCCACCACCCTACACTACCAACACATCCACGCCTTACACTACCAACACATCCACCACCCAACACTACCAACACATCCACCACCCAACTCATCCCCCACCCTACACTACCAACACATCCACCACCCAACACTGCCAACACATCCACCACCCAACACATCCACCACCCTACACTACCAACACATCCACCACCCAACACTATCAACACATCCACCACCCTTCACTACCAACACATCCACCACCCAACACTACCAACACATCCACCACCCTACACTACCAACACATCCACCACCCAACACTACCAACACATCCACCACCCAACACTACCAACACATCCACTACCCTACACTACCAACACATCCACCACCCAACACTGCCAACACATCCACCACCCTACACTACCAACACATCCACCACCTTACACTACCAAAACATCCACCACCCAACACTACCAACACATCCACCACCCAACTCATCCACCACCCTACATTACCAACACATCCACCACCCAACACTGCCAACACATGCACCACCCAACACATCCACCACCCTACACTACCAACACATCCACCACCCTTCACTACCAACACATCCACCACCCAACACTACCAACACATCCACCACCGTACACTACCAACACATCCACCACCCAACACTACCAACACATCCACCACCCAACACTACCAACACATCCACTACCCTACACTCCCAACACATCCACCACCCAACACTGCCAACACATCCACCACCCTACACTACCAACACATCCACCACCCTACACTACCAACACATCCACCAATCTACACTACTAACTCATCCACCACCCTTCACTACCAACACATCCACCACCCAACACTACTAACTCATCCACCACCCTTCACTACAAACACATCCACCACCCAACACTACCAACTCATCCACCACCCAACAAAACCAACTCATCCACCACCCAACACTACCAACACATCCACCACCCTACACTACCAACACATCCACCACCCTTCACTACCAACACATCCACCACCCAACACTACTAACTCATCCACCACCCTTCACTACCAACACATCCACCACCCAACACTACCAACTCATCCACCACCCAACACTACCAACTCATCCACCTCCCAACACTACCAACACATCCACCACCCTACACTACCAACACATCCACCACCCTTCACTACCAACACATCCACCACCCAACACTACTAACTCATCCACCACCCTTCACTACCAACACATCCACCACCCAACACTACCAACTCTTCCACCACCCAACACTACCAACTCATCCACCACCCAACACTACCAACACATCCACCACCCTACACTACCAACACATCCACCACCCAACACTACCAACACATCCACCACCCAACACTACTAACACATCCACCACCCAACACTACCAACACATCCACCACCCTACACTACCAACACATCCACCACCCAACACTACCAACACATCCACCACCCAACACTACCAACACATCCACCACCCAACACTACTAACTCATCCACCACCCAACACTGCCAACACATCCACCACCCAACACTGCCAACACATCCACCACCCAACACTACCAACACATCCACCACCCAACACTACCAACACATCCACCACCCAACACTACTAACTCATCCACCACCCAACACTGCCAACACATCCACCACCCAACACTGCCAACACATCCACCACCCTACACTACCAACACATCCACCACCCAACACTACCAACACATCCACCACCCAACACTACTAACTCATCCACCACCCAACACTACCAACACATCCACCACCCTTCAATACCAACACATATACCACCCAACACTATCAACACATCCACCACCCAACACTACCAACACATCCACAACCCAACACTGCCAACACATCCACCACCCAACACTACCAACTGATCCACCACCTAACACTACCAACATATCCACAACCCAACACTACCAACTCATCCGCCACCCAACATTACCAACTCATCCACCACCCAACACTACCTACACATCCACCACCCAACACTACCAACACATCCACCACCCAACACTACCAACACTTCCACCACCCAACACTTCCAACACATCCACCACCCAGCACTACCAACACATCCACCACCCAACACTGCCAACACACCCACCACCCAACACTACCAACTCATCTACCACCCAACACTACCAACACATCCACCACCCTACACTACCAACACATCCACCACCCAACACTACGAACACATCCACCACCCAACACATTCTCCACGCTACACTACCAACACATCCACCACCCAACACTACCAATACATCCACCACCCTACACTACCAACACATCCACCACCCAACACTACCAACTCATCCACCACCCAACACTGCCAACACATCCACCACCCTACAGTACCAAGACATCCACCACCCAACACATCCACCACCCAACTCATCCACCACCCTACATTACCAACACATCCACCACCCAACACTGCCAACACATGCACCACCCAACACATCCACCACCCTACACTACCAACACATCCACCACCCTACACTACCAACACATCCACCACCCAACACTACCAACACATCCACCACCGTACACTACCAACACATCCACCACCCAACACTACCAACACATCCACCACCCAACACTACCAACACATCCACTACCCTACACTCCCAACACATCCACCACCCAACACTACCAACACATCCACTACCCTACACTCCCAACACATCCACCACCCAACACTGCCAACACATCCACCACCCTACACTACCAACTCATCAACCACTCTACACTACCAACTCATCCACTACCCAACAATACCAACACATCACCACCCAACACTTCCAACTCATCTACCACCCAACACTACCAACCATCCACCACCCAACACTACCAAAATCCACCACCCAACACTTCCAACCATCCACCACCTAACACTACCAACCATCCACCACCCATCACTACCAACCATCCACCACCCATCACTACCAACCCTTCCACCACCCAACACTACCAACACATCCACCACCCAACACTACCATCACATCCACCACCCTACACTACCAACACATCCACCACCCAACACTAGAAACTCATCCTCTACCCAACACTGCTAACACATCCACCACCCTACACTACAAACACATCCACCACCCTACACCACCAACACATCCACCACCCAACACTACCAACTTATTCACCATCCAGCACTACCAACTCATCCACCACCCAACACTGCCAACACATCCACCACCCTACACAACCAACACATCCACCACCCTACACTACCAACACATCCACCACCCATCACTACCAACAGATCCACCACCCAACACTATCAACTTATTCACCATCCAGCACTACCAACTCATCCACCACCCAACACTGCCAATACATCCACCACCCTACACTACCAACACATCCACCACCCTACACTACCAACAGATCCACCACATAACACTACCAACACATCCACCACCCTACACTACCAACACACCCACCTCCCTTCACTACCAACACTTCCACCACCCAACACTACCAACACATCCAGCACCCAACACATCCACCAATCTTCACTACCAACACATCCACCACCCTACACCACCAACACATCCACCACCCAATACTACCAACTCATTGACCATCCAACACTACCAACTCATCCACCACCCAACACTGCCAACACATCAACCACCCTACACTACCAACACATCCACCACCCAACACTGCCAACACATCCACCACCCTGCACTACCAACACATCCACCACCCTACACTACCAACACATCCACCACCCAACACTACCAACACATCCACCACCCAACACTACCAACTCATCCACCACCCAACACTACCAACTCATCCACCACTCAACACTGCCAACACATCCACCACCCTACACTAGCAACACATCCACCACCCTACACTACCAAGACATCCACCACCCAACACTACTAACACATCCACCACCCAACACTACCCACACATCCACCACCTAACACTACCAACTCATTCTCCACCCAACACTACCAACACATCCACCACCCTACACTTCCAACTCATCCACCACCCTACACTACCAACACATCCACCACCCAACACTACCAACACATCCACCAGCCTACATTACCAACACATCCACCACCCAACACTACCAGCACATCCACCACCCTACACTACCAACACATCCACGCCTTACACTACCAACACATCCACCACCCAACACTACCAACACATCCACCACCCAACTCATCCCCCACCCTACACTACCAACACATCCACCACCCAACACTGCCAACACATCCACCACCCAACACATCCACCACCCTACACTACCAACACATCCACCACCCAACACTATCAACACATCCACCACCCTACACTACCAACACATCCACCACCCAACACTACCAACACATCCACCACCCTACACTACCAACACATCCACCACCCAACACTACCAACACATCCACCACCCAACACTACCAACACATCCACTACCCTACACTACCAACACATCCACCACCCAACACTGCCAACACATCCACCACCCTACACTACCAACACATCCACCACCTTACACTACCAACACATCCACCACCCAACACTACCAACACATCCACCACCCAACTCATCCACCACCCTACATTACCAACACATCCACCACCCAACACTGCCAACACATGCACCACCCAACACATCCACCACCCTACACTACCAACACATCCACCACCCTACACTACCAACACATCCACCACCGTACACTACCAACACATCCACCACCCAACACTACCAACACATCCACCACCCAACACTACCAACACATCCACTACCCTACACTCCCAACACATCCACCACCCAACACTGCCAACACATCCACCACCCTACACTACCAACACATCCACCACCCTACACTACCAACACATCCACCACCCAACACTACTAACTCATCCACCACGCTTCACTACCAACACATCCACCACCCAACACTACTAACTCTTCCACCACCCTTCACTACCAACACATCCACCACCCAACACTACTAACTCATCCACCACCCTTCACTACAAACACATCCACCACCCAACACTACCAACTCATCCACCACCCAACAATACCAACTCATCCACCACCCAACACTAACAACACATCCACCACCCTACACTACCAACACATCCACCACCCTTCACTACCAACACATCCACCACCCAACTCTACTAACTCATCCACCACCCTTCACTACCAACACATCCACCACCCAACACTACCAACTCATCCACCACCCAACACTACCAACTCATCCACCACCCAACACTACCAACACATCCACCACCGTACACTACCAACACATCCACCACCCAACACTACCAACACATCCACCACCCTACACTTCCAACTCATTCACCACCCTACACTACCAACACATCCACCACCCAACACTACCAACACATCCACCAGCCTACATTACCAACACATCCACCACCCAACACTACCAGCACATCCACCACCTACACTACCAACACATCCACCACCTTACACTACCAACACATCCACCACCCAACACTACCAACACATCCACCACCCAACTCATCCCCCACCCTACACTACCAACACATCCACCACCCAACACTGCCAACACATCCACCACCCAACACATCCACCACCCTACACTACCAACACATCCAGCACCCAACACTATCAACACATCCACCACCCTACACTACCAACACATCCACCACCCAACACTACCAACACATCCACCACCCTACACTACCAACACATCCACCACCCAACACTACCAACACATCCACCACCCAACACTACCAACACATCCACTACCCTACACTACCAACACATCCACCATCCAATACTGCCAACACATCCACCACCCTACACTACCAACACATCCACCACCTTACACTACCAACACATCCACCACCCAACACTACCAACACATCCACCACCCAACTCATCCACCACCCTACATTACCAACACATCCACCACCCAACACTGCCAACACATGCACCACCCAACACATCCACCACCCTACACTACCAACACATCCACCACCCTACACTACCAACACATCCACCACCCAACACTACCAACACATCCACCACCGTACACTACCAACACATCCACCACCCAACACTACCAACACATCCACCACCCAACACTACCAACACATCCACCACCCAACACTACCAACACATCCACTACCCTACACTACCAACACATCCACCACCCAACACTGCCAACACATCCACCACCCTACACTACCAACACATCCACCACCCTACACTACCAACACATCCACCACCAAACACTACTAACTCATCCACCACGCTTCACTACCAACACATCCACCACCCAACACTACTAACTCATCCACCACCCTTCACTACCAACACATCCACCACCCAACACTACTAACTCATCCACCACCCTTCACTACAAACACATCCACCACCCAACACTACCAACTCATCCACCACCCAACACTACCAACTCATCCACCACCCAACACTACCAACACATCCACCACCCTACACTACCAACACATCCACCACCCTTCACTACCAACACATCCACCACCCAACACTACTAACTCATCCACCACCCTTCACTACTAACACATCCACCACCCAACACTACCAACTCATCCACCACCCAACACTACCAACTCATCCACCACCCAACACTACCAACACATCCACCACCCTACACTACCAACACATCCACCACCCTTCACTACCAACACATCCACCACCCAACACTACTAACTCATCCACCACCCTTCACTACCAACACATCCACCACCCAACACTACCAACTCATCCACCACCCAACACTACCAACTCATCCACCACCCAACACTACCAACACATCCACCACCCTACACTACCAACACATCCACCACCCAACACTACCAACACATCCACCACCCAACACTACTAACTCATCCACCACCCTTCACTACCAACACATCCACCACCCAACACTACCAACTCATCCACCACCCAACACTACCAACACATCCACCACCCAGCACTACCAACTCATCCACCACCCTACACTACCAACTCATCCACCACCCAACACTACTGCTATATTCACCACTCTCTCTGTCCTGATAACTTTTTTGATATACAAACTCTTTTCTTTGTTATAACTTCGCAACTCAATTAGCAAGAATATCTGCACTCTCTGGTTATTGTCCCAGTGGCTACTGCAGCGTTTCTGGATACACTACAAGAGACCTGCAACCTCTTACATGTAATGACCCAAAGTGTTCCAACTACTGCCACGCACATTGCATGCCAGAAGGAGTATTTTATTGTTGTCAGGTAGAACATTTCATGAGCTTGAAGGATATCCCAGGATCGTTGACATGTGCCAGAAAGAAGCCTGGAAAGTTCCGAGGTTCCCCAGGAAATCCATTAAAGTAATCAAGACTGCGTTATTGGGCTGTGTTGTTAAGCTGCAACTACGAGAATCCATATAAGGGAATCACTTCATAAGTTTTTAAATCATTAGATTTGCTCCAAGCTATTGTAGAAGGTCAGGGCAGGTCTGCATTAAGTGACATAATCTGCTTTGCTGACGCTGACGCTGACACAATTACCAAGACCTGGAGGACTCACACTGAGATTATCCCAGCGACAAATACCCGGTGGATATCTTTCAGCACTAGTGCTCCACTGGTAGATAGAGCTCAAAACACGCGTTTAAAATTATGATGCAATTCCTTTCGCCACTGTAGAGGGAATAGATCCATTACACAGCAACGAAGGAAACCTTGGATCAGTCTCCTCTCCTACACCTAAGAGTACAACTGCCATCACTGCTCCAACAGTTTCTTGTACATCTGGCAGCAGTGCTCCATCTAACGGTACCAAGTCAGGTTTTTTCCCACCAGAGATTGTTATAGATAACATTCAGTTGACAGACCCTGTACCTTAACAAGTGCCAGACCAGATCTCGAAGAGCAGAGATGTATCAGGTAGAGCTGGAAGGGTGTATGAAAGAGGATGTAGAAGAGGACATAGAAGAGAAAGAGGTAGCCAGCCACAACCGACGAAGCCTCAGGATAACGCCTTTCAGCTACATAAACATCAGGCTCACAGCAGCAGAACATACAGAGAAATCAGCAGTGAAACACATGAAATGCGGGAGACCACCCTTCCAAGCACCTAGGCAAGGCTCCTGCTGTCACTGCAGGGGGTACATCACTGGCAACTGCCTTCTAGATAATGAATGCAATTAATGCCACGAGAGGGGACATCAAGAAGACCACTCTCATAACAAACAGTTCTTAATGGATTTATTCTCGGAACAAACCAGTAGGATCTCAAACCTAGTGGACACACACACACTTCACCCACCCAGTTATTCCAGTCTCAGTTCAGCAGGTGGTCACCAGTATTGGTGAGCTCACACATAGTTTCATGATCACTGATCGTCCCGATATGATCACCATTGTTGACAAATTTTTGGATAACAAAACTCCAGAAAACTTTGCTGGAATTGCTGTCTGCTCTTCGTGGATGAGACGAGACAGGCAAGGTCAAGGTGGCGTTGCTGTGGGTTTTTATAAAAGTATTCCAGCTCATTGATGTTGCCACTTTTAATCATCTCGAAATGAAGTTCTTTAACCTATGCATAAACCCTAGGAACTCTATACCAGCATGTGCAATAAGCAGACTCAGTAGCAACAAGCAGACCCCATCAACTTTCAAATGAAAAATATGGACACTCTTTTGGTTCAACATAAATGTCATCATATTATAGCTTTTGCTGATTTCAGTTTTCATGAACTCCTAGCAGTGTTTGACATTAAAACATTCTTGGCTTCTCAACTCACATTTCTGTCTCCTTCTTTGGCCCAGTACTCAGTGATCTGTCTGAAGACATAGTTACTTGCAAAGCTCTAGACTACGTCAGATAAATTTAACACAAGGCTATCTGTACATAAAAAAATCCAAGAGAACGAGGTGAATGATGTACACGCACAACCTGGCTGTGGGAAAGAGGAAACATTAATAGCCAAATGAATGCCTTCTCTGAACATATCCTTAATCTCCAACACAAATACATCCCTCAATGGTAGTAGGTTACGAAGCCTTGAGATCAACCTGGGTTCAGTTTCCGTTGTCGAGAGGCAGCTACTGCTAACTACAAAGCTTAGAGAATGTAGAAGAGGCATCCTACTGCTTATAACAGGAAACTGGATATGCAGGTCTGTCGGTAAATAGAAGAGGTCTAAAACTGAGCTATCTCTAAGTGGAAGGCTGACCCAAAATAAAAACTGGAATCAGGTAGGGTGGGCTCCAAAACCTAGCAGACTTTGATCACAGACGGACAAGGATATTCATCTGATGGCGTTATACACTTAAAAATCTGTAAGATGTGGCCGTCTCTAGTATAAGCCAGAAAAAAGCTGACCTCTTTACTGAAGATTTTGCTGCCAAGATGGAAGATCCTGATTCAGCAAGGAAACATTTGTTAGCCTCAAGAACTGAGTCAAAGTTATCAGACGAAACATTAAGGCAGTATGAGTATATTCTCCTTTAATCCCTACAGCAAGAAAAGGCTGTGGGTTCAGATAAGGTGAGCCCAAGAGTGCCGAATAGATGTGTAGAACAGATTTCAACACCTCTAACTCGTATTTATCAGCACTGACTAGCAAATGAAATCCTCATTCACAAAACACAGAAATGCGGAAAATAAATACGGTCCTTTGTCACTTCTGTCAATCACTGGCAAGATTCTTGAGACAATAATCAATAGGCAGGTTACAGTGTTTTTCTACTATTAGTTGCTTCTTTGTGATCGTCAATATGGCTTCGCCAACTATGTGACATCAATCACTAGTTGAGTCCTCTGGGTATTGCTGGTGCTTTCGACAGAGTTGGTCACTAGGAATTCCTGGCAAAGCTGCAAGCACAATTAGTCGCTTGCTCTGCACTACACTTACTTGGTGATTACCTTCATTGTAGATCTCTAAGAGTGGTTCTCAGTGGGACAGAATCAGAAAGACACACTGTTGTTGTCACTGTTCCAGATGGAAGTGTGCTTGGGACTTTGCTGTGGAATATCTGTTTCAATGATCTTTTAACTCATCCAAGAATCACAAGTATATGCTGATAACTGTGCTCTGACATTTACTTATCCAAAGGAGGAAATACCAGCTGCTCTCAATTGCATCAATCACCGGCTTACAGCTATATCAACCTGGTAAAAACGATGTCTTCTGGGAAAACCTTCATGGGGATGGTCGGTAGGCACTATGATGGTAATGTAGGAGCAGTGGTTAGAATGAATGAAAGTGTATTGTAACCCGGGAATGATGCTGATATCCTTGGGGTGAAATGTTATTCTAGACTGACTTTGCAGAGCAACGTAGTAAATCTGGCAAACACGACGGACAGGAAACTTACAGCACTTAGGAGTATCTTGCATCTGCTGGACAGCACAGGCTGAAAGACTGTACGAGGAACAAGTGCCATCACACCTTAAGAATGATCCATTTTCTTGGATTGCTTGCCCCCATCTCAACTATGACTTCTTGTCAGAGTGCAGAACAGAGCAAGACAAGACGACTCATCTCACGTCTTCATCTGGACAGATCTGTCATTTCGGCAGAGAATTCAACACAGGAGGGATGTGAGTATCCTTACTGTTATGAACAAGGTCAATGTTGTTCAATTACCACACTAGGCTTCACTTCGTTATCAACGAAAAGAGAGCTTTTGCACAAAAGAAGAACAGAAAACATCAGATATAATCTGGTTATATCCTTCTCATGAACATCACTTCATGTGAGATAATTCATTCCTGGAATGTCTCATAACAATTAAAAGACTTTTTCTTTTAAATGAGATGAAGTATGTAACAGCACTTAGCTTATAAGTAGAGGTAGGAGCTCATAATTTAATCCTGTAAAACCATTGTGCAAATGAAAAGGAAAGAGAAAGACAACGTCGAAAAAATTCGTCATCAGCCGTGAAATTATTTTCTCTTGAATCTTGCTAGTGATTGACAGGAGTGACATTGGTCTGTAGTTAGTAATATCCTCTCTGCTCTTCTTTCTGTGAACAGGGACTACATTTGCGAGTTAAGAGGTAATGCTAGCTGGTCTGCACATATACTCAGCAATATTGGGCTAACCCTATCTGGGCCCACAGCCTATTTTTGCTCCAATGATTTAAGAAGATACAACTCATTCCGCTTTATTGTCACCTCTGACAATTTTGACTCAGTTCTCGCAGCTAGCAAGATCTAAGTTGGATCTCGAACTTGCAGTCTGGCAGAAAAGTGTTCGGCAAAGACTTCAGCTTTCTTCTGACTGCTAACTGAGAGCGTCCCTGCCGATTTAGAGGTGGAATGATTTTATCAGGTCAATAACCTCGTCGGTGTTTGACCAAGGAGTACCAGATTTTGAAGCCCAGTCTACCTGATGCCACTTTTCCTTTTTGTGTCTGTCTCCTATTTAGAGATGGCCCAGTGTTGGCCCTCTTCCAGGCAAGCCTGTTGGCAAATGGAAAAAGTCCAAAAGTGGGCCATCAGATGGAGAAGGCTACAAAACCTGGTGGTCCTTGGTCAAGGACTGACATAGTTATACACCTGAAGAAATGTTTTACTTCTAAATTGGTAAGAAGGAACCGTCTCTACTAGAAGTCAGGAGAAAGATAACCTCTTTGACAAGATGCAAGTTCCTGATGCAGCTGGGGATCATCCTTCCCTTGCTTGCCACAACAATTGTGACAATAAAGCAGGATGAAGTGTATCGTCTCCTTAAAACGCTGGACCAAGAAAAGGCTGAGAGCCCAGAAAAGGTGAACCCAGGATTAATGAGTAGATGTCAAAATCAGCTAGCATCACCTCTATCTCGCTTCTATCAGTACTGCAGAATTGCCCTGCGGAAAGAGACAAATGAAGTCTCTATTCATAAAAGTGAAGAGTAGAGTGGAAATCAGCAACTTGAGACCAGTGTCACTCCTGTCAATCAATGGCAAGTTTCTTGAGACAATAATCTCACAGGAGATGAAAGCATTTCACGGCGACCACTCGGTTCTTTGTTTCCGTCAATATGGCTTCAGAATAGGTAACTCTGCTGCTCATCTGCTACTAAACCTCTTCATTATATGCTACAATTCAGGGAATGTGTTCATGGCCAGCTGTGTAGTAGCACTGGACATTGCTGGTGCTATGGACAGAGTATAGCACAAGGGACAAAACTGCAAACACTACGACTCGCCGACTCTGCACTCTCCCTCCTTACTGATTACCTTCAAGATTGATTTATAAGAGTAGTTCTCAACGGGAAAGAGTCAGCAAGGCACTACTGGTGCAAGTGTTCCACAGGGAAATGTGCTTGGGCCATTGTTGTGGAATTTCTACTTCAATGACCTTTTTAAACTCATCGCAGAGTCCCATACATATGAAGATGACTGTACTCTGACATTTAATTATTCAAGAGAAGAAATACCATCTGCTCTGAGTTACACCAATTACCAGCATACAGCTATATCGGCCTGGGGAAAACTATGGCAGGTAACATTTGTTCCTCAGAAATCACAAATGATGATGATCTATATGCACCATGATAATTATGCTGGAGCAGAGGTAAGAATGAATGGGAGAGTGTTGGCACCCGGGGACGAAGTTGATATCCAATGGGTGAAATACGACTCCAAACTGACTAATGAAGAACCACTTTGTACACCTTGCAAACAAAATGGCCAGTAGGTTTTACAGCTCTTTCACGTGTCTAGCGTCAGCTCGACAGTGGAAGTTGATAGATTTAGTAAGAGGTAAATGTATACTCACATCGAAAGTATGCCACAGTTATTTGGACAGCCTGTCCTGCAGCTCATCTGCAACTTCTTGATAGTATAGTGAACAGAGCAAGCCGACTCATCTCTCGCCTTGACCCGTCCTGAATAAAATTGTCATTTAACAAGAGCTTTCAACACCAGGAGGATGAGGGTGACCTTTCTGTTATGAACAAGGAAAATATTGTCAAGGTACCACACTAAGTTCCGGTAGGGGCACAGCGACATCACTTATACACAACAAGACGGGCAGCAAATAGGAACTACACTGTGGTTGTACCTATCTCTAGAGCATCACCTCACCCGAGACATTTTATTTCTAGGATAGCTCAACTCTGGGACAATTTCATACAGCATAATGGCATCAACAAAATAAAGTCAGTTATTGAAATTAAATGGCTGTTCCAGAAACAGCTCCAACTTCATCCTGCTTCCTTTGAGTATGTATTATAACAGCAAAACGTTTTCAAATGTACGCAGCAGCTCTTAAATTGTAAATAAAATGAAAGAGAAAGAGAGAGAAAGTGAGGAGAGAGTGAGAAGGGAAAGTGAAAGGAGAAAGTGAGAAGGGAGAGTGAGAAGGAGAGACAGAAGGTGAGAAGGATAATGAGGAGAGAGAGAGAGAGAGAGAGAGAGAGAGAGAGAGAGAGAGAGAGAGAGAGAGAGAGAGAGAGAGAGAGAGAGAGTCTCGTAAAGCCAGAAGCTTTACTGCTCTCAGATGGAGAACAATAGGTGAGTGACAGTTCTGAGAGTGATACTCACACTATAGCATTAAAGGAATATTCTGCTGTATATGAAGCTATCAACAAGAGTTATTGCAAAAGTTGCAGCATTCGGGATTGCAATAAACAAAGGGAAGGGAAGCTGCGATGCATAGTGAATTTTTCATACATTTTCAAGATTTCAATGAAAAGAGTGAATTTTAGTAGATACATACATACACGTACTCATCCGCACACACACACACACACACACACACACACACACACACACACACACACACACACACACACACACACACACACAGTTAAAAAAAAAGTCGAGAGGAAGCCTGAAATCATTAATATTTCAAAGTGCCAAACCGTTAGTGGCAGTAGGCACTGTTGCCACACAGATTCAAATATACAAAGATCAAAGTGAGTGTGGAAGCGGGTGTTCAGGAATTACCAGCGTTTGGATAACAAGTGAAATGTGGGGCACCATACAGTGAGAGGGAAAAAGTTAATAAGCGAAAGGAGAAAGGAAAAATAAAACATACAACAAGGGAAAGTGTCAGAGTAGGCCTCCTGAAACAGTGACTTCACAACAAGTTGCGTGCCATTATACATATAAAATGAAGTGTATATAATGTGAAGTGTATACTATTATAAGTGAAAAGTGAAATCACTTGAGGAACGCGGGATGTATGACCATATATGGTTATAAACATCACGGGTGAAGGAGTTACAAAATAGTGATAGAAGGCCTATGTACGACGACTACGTCATCAGCATCTGGCAACTTGTCACGGCACAGCTACCAACGCAAGAATTGCTCACCTACTGTGGTTGCATATTGTCGGGTTCTGGATTCTGGTCTTGCATCACTGGTAGATACTAGTCACTCTCTCCTGCAAGCTATTACCAGAATTAGAGTAGAAATAGCATAGATAAGGTGAAGATAGTGTTGACGAGCAGAGCAGTCTAGCGAGGGATAACGTCAGACACTCCTGGAAGCTGAGACAAGCTAAATTTTACAACCTAATTACTTTCTGTATTTTATAAGTAAAATTGATAAGTGTTAGAAGTACTAGTGGTAAGCTTTAGAATTACTGGTATTACTACCGTTATTTATTAGCAGTACGAATACTTAGGAAGCTAGGAAGTACTCTATCAATGTGAGCAAGGAATAGAATAATAACCAGCAGTAATTGATACTTAAATCCAGAAAGGGCAATAAGTGGAGAGAGTAGCATTACTAGGAAAGACAACTGGGACTAAATTTGAGCCTACAATACAGAGACGTATAACGGATCTTTCAACCACAACTCCCCTCCCCTACCCCCCTAACCATCTCTCCCTCACACGCATACATACACACACACACACATACACACACACACACACACACACACACACACACACACACACACACACACACACACACACACACACACACGAGGAGAATTAAATCTGATGAGGACCAGGCAGGACTTCAAAGAGACCTGGACAGACTGGGCACCTGGTCCAGCAAATGGCTTCTCGAATTTAATCCTGCCAAATGCAAAGTCATGAAGATAGGGGAAGGGCACAGAAGACCACAGACAGAGTATAGGCTAGGTGGCCAAAGACTGCAAACCTCACTCAAGGAGAAAGATCTTGGGGTGAGTATAACACCGAGCATGTCTCCGGAAGCACACATCAATCAGATAACTGCTGCAGCATATGGGCGCCTGGCAAACCTGAGAACAGCATTCCGACACCTTAGTAAGGAATCATTCAAGACACTGTACACCGTGTATGTCAGGCCCATACTGGAGTATGCAGCACCTGTTTGGAACCCGCACTTGATAAAGCACGTCAAGAAACTAGAGAAAGTACAAAGGTTTGCAACAAGGTTAGTTCCAGAGCTAAGGGGAATGTCCTATGAAGAAAGATTAAGGGAAATCGGCCTGACGACACTGGAGGACAGGAGGGTCAGGGGAGACATGATAACGACATATAAAATACTGCGTGGAATAGACAAGGTGGACAAGGACAGGATGTTCCAGGGAGGGGACACAGAAACAAGAGGCCACAATTGGAAGTTGAAGACACAAATGAGTCAGAGAGATAGTAGGAAGTATTTCTTCAGTCATAGAGTTGTAAGGCAGTGGAATAGCCTAGAAAATGACGTAGTGGAGGCAGGAACCATACACAGTTTTAAGACGAGGTTTGATAAAGCTCATGGAGCGGGGAGAGAGAGGGTCTAGTAGCAACCGGTGAAGAGGCGGGGCCAGGAGCTAGGACTCGACCCCTGCAACCACAAATAGGTGAGTACAAATAGGTGAGTACACACACACACACACACACACACACAAGGGTTGACAATTACAGAAGCTTTAGACTCTAGTATCAATTTCCATATTTTATAAGTAGAATTGATAAGTGTTAGAATTACTATTGGTACGTTTTTTCAGAATTACTGGTATTCATTAGCAGTATCTCCCCCTCACACCTCCCCCAAACACACGAACACACACACATACACACACATATACATACATACACACACACACACACCTTTACTAGGCGAATACACACACACACACACACACACACACACACACACACACACACACACACACACACACACACACAAACACACACACACACAGGAGATCCCAGACACAGGAAGAAGATCAAATACAGCCTCCCTCACAACTTCCTATAAAAGCCCCCCAACCAGGTCAACCCCAGTGCAACCAAACAGTCTAAACCAAAACTCCCATGCCATATCCAATGCTCCCACCCACTGCATTACAAACTCCACCCCAACAGCAACCACCCATAGTTCCGTATCAGGTCTCCAACTTCCCCAACCCCAATATACCCCCCAGACCACAGTCCTAGAAAAGAAGTTGAAGGTGTGGTATACAAATGAAGATGGAATAACAAGTGTTAGGAGTGGCATGAAAGAATCAAGGAGACATTCCAAGACATAAGAGCACTCACAGAAACAAAACTCACCAGAATAATAACAGATGCAGTCTTTCCACCCGGATATCAAATCCTCAGGAAAGACAGAGGGAGGAGAGGGGGAGGAGGAGTTGCACTGCTCATTAAAAACCAATAGGGTTTTGAGAAAATGGAAGGAATGGATGGCATGGGCGAAAAGGACTACTTAGTAGGAACAATCCAGTCTGAGGGACATAAGGTGATAATTGCTGTAATGTACAACCCACCACAGAACTGCAGGAGGCCAAGAGAAGAATACGATGAGAGCAACAGAGCAATGGTCGACACACTAGCCGAGGTGGCCAGAAGAGCACACATGGGGGAGCAAAGTTACTAGTTATGGGTGGTTTCAATCACAAGGAGATTGACTGGGAAAACCTCGAGCCCCATGGGGGTCCCGAAACATGGAGAGCCAAGATGATGGATGTGGTGCGGGAAAACCTCATGCACCAGCATGTTAAAGACACTACCAGAGAGAGAGGTGAGGATGATCCAGCAAGACTGGACCTTGTATTCACCTTGAGTAGTTCAGACATCGAGGATATCATGTATGAAAGGCCAATAGGAGCTAGTGATCATGTGGTTCTGTGCTTTGACTGCATAGTTGAGCTTCAAGTGGAGAGAGTAGCAGGAATAGGATGGAAAAAACCAAACTACAAAAGGGGGAACTACTCAGGCATGAGGAACTACTTAGGCATGAGGAACTTCCTGCAAGACATTCAGTGGGAGAGAGAACTGACAAAATGCAACAAAATGCAAGGAGGCAGAGGAGAGGTTTGTTCCCAAGGGAAACAGAAATAATGGGAAGAACAGAACGAGTCCTTGGTTTACCCAAAGGTGTAGGGAGGCAAAAACTAGGTGTACTAGAGAATGGAAAAGGTACAGAAGACAGAGAACTCAGGAAAATAAAGAAATTAGCCGAAGAGCCAGAAACGAATATGCACAGATAAGAAGGGAGGCTCAGCGACAATATGAAAATGACATAGCATCGAAAGTCAAGTCTGACCCGAAGCTGTTGTACAGCCACATCAGGAGGAAAACAACAGTCAAGGACCAGGTAATCAGACTGAGGAAGGGTGATGGGGAATTCACAAGAAACGACCGAGAGGTATGTTAGGAGCTCAACACGAGATTTAAAGAAGTATTTACAGTGGAAACCAGTAGGACTCCAGGAAATCAGAACAGGGAGGTACACCAACAAGTGCTGGATGAGGTACACATAACCAAGGAGGAGGTGAAGAAGCTGCTATGTGAACTTGACACCTCAAAGGCGGTGGGACCAGACAACATCTCTCTGTGGGTCCTTAGAGAGGGAGCAGAGATGCTGTGTGTGCCATTAACGAAGATTTTCAACACATCCATTGAAACTGGGCAACTCCCTGAGGTATGGAACTTGGCAAATGTAGTCCCAATTTTTAAATAGGGAGACAGACATGAGGCACTAAACTACAGACCTGTATCACTAACGTGTATAGTATGCAAATTCATGGAGAATATCATCAGGAGAGTGGTGGAGCACATGGAAAGAAACATGTGTATAACTGACAACCAGCACGGTTTCAGGGAAGGAAAATCCTATGTCACAAACCTACTGGAATTTTATGACAAGGTGACAGAAGTAAGACAAGAGAGAGAGGGGTGGATCGACTGCATTTTTTTGGACTGCAAGAAGGCCTTCGACACAGTTCCTCACTAGAGGTTACAGCAAAAGCTAGAGGATCAGGCACACATAACAAGAAAGGCACTGCAATGGATCAGAGAATACCTGACAAGGAGGCAACAACGAGTCATGGTACGTGACGAGGTGTCAGAGTGGGCGCCTGTGACAAGCGGGGTTCCACAGGGGTGAGTCCTAGGACCTGTGCTGTTTTTGGTATATGTGAATGACATAACGGAAGGGATAGACTCAGAAGTGTCCTTGTTTGCAGATGATGTGAAGTTAATGAGAAGAATCAAATCGGACGAGGATCAGGCAGGACTACAAAGAGACCTGGACAGGCTACAAGCCTGGTTCAGCAACTGGCTCCTTGAGTTTAACCCTGACAAATGCAAAGTCATGAAGATTGGGGAAGGGCAAAGAAGACCACAGACACAATATAGTCTAGATGGCCAAAGACTGCAAACCTCACTCAAGGAAAAAGATCTGGGGGTAAGTATAACACCGAGCATATCTCCTGAGGAGCACATCAATCAGATAACTGCTGCAGCATACGGGCGTCTGGCAAACCGACAGATAGCATTCCGATACCTCAGTAAGGAATCGTTCAAGACTCTGTATACCATTTACGTCAGGCCCATAGTGGAGTATGCAGCACCAGTTTGGAATCCACACCTGGTCAAGCACGTCAAGAAATTAGAGAAAGTGCAAAGGTTTGCAACAAGACTAGTCCCAGAGCTACGGGGATTGTCCTACGAAGAAAGGTTGAGGGAAATCGGCCTGACGACACTGGAGGACAGGAGGGTCAGGAGAGACATGATAACGACATATAAAATACTGCGTGGAATAGACAAGGTGGACAAAGACGGGATGTTCCAGAGATGGGACACAGAAACAAGAGGTCACAATTGGAAGTTGAAGACTCAGATGAATCAAAGCGATGTTAGGAAGTATTTCTTCAGTCATAGAGTAGTCAGGCAGTGGAATAGCCTAGAAAGTGAGTACAAATGGGTGAGTACGCACACACACACCCTTACAAGGCGAGTACACACACACACACACACACACACACACACACACACACACACACACACACACACACATGCTCACACACACAAACACACACACGCAGACACACACACCTTTACTAGGTGAGAACACACACACACACTCACACACACACATTTACTAGGTAAGTACATGCACACACATACACACACACACCCAAACACATACACACACACACACACACACACACACACACACACACACACACACACACACACACATGCTCACACACACAAACACACACACGCACACACACACACCTTTACTAGGTGAGAACACACACACACACATACATATTTACTAGGCAAGTACATGCACACACATACACACACACACGCAAGCACACACACACACACACACACACACACACACACACACACACACACACACACACACACACACACACACACACACACACACACACACACACACACACACACACACACACACACACACACACGTAAGGCACCCGGGTATCAAGCGATCACTCTACCCTCTTCCTTCTCTTCCCCTCTCCCCACCTCCCCTCCCCTTCTAATCCTATCACACACACACACCTCCCCCAGTTTCTAGAAGTCACTCTACCCTCATCCTTATCTCTCCCTCTCCTCTTAATCCCATCCCTCTCTCTCCCACACATACACACACACATACACAAGCACACATACGCTTGACACATTCACATACTCCCCCTTCCCCTAGCCACCTCTCCCCCTCCCCCTAGCCACCTACCCCTCCCCCAAACCATCTAATCCCCTCCCCCAAACCATCTCTCCCCCTCCCCCAACCATCTCTCCCCCTCCAATAACCATCCTCCCCCTCCCCAATAAACATCTATCCCCCTTCCCATAACAATCTATTCCCCTCCCCATAACCATCTCTTCCCCTTCCTGCTGTGGTGCAATGGGGCAACCAAGAACTAGGATGAGAGCCAAGGGCCCGATGGACGAATTTGGGAGGGAGGATTAGGAGGCAGAGCTCAAAAAAAGGGAGGAAGACTGGGGAAGGAGGCTAGATGAGCTTGCAAGGAAGATGGAGGAGAGGTTAGCAGCAGAGAGCAGAAGGTGGGAGCAACATGCCACAGTAGCAGAAACCACGATACAGAGATTAGAAGAGGAGCTGAGAAATCTGAAACAGCCTAGAGATAAAGATAATACAGAAGTAGCATCAGCAATGTTTACATCAGACACAGACAAAGAGTCTGGAGGGAGCATGGAAGCTACACTGTATGCAGAGGTCCTGTCAAACCTACACGGGGCCAAAACAAAGACAGGGAGCACACTAGGACGGTATGAGAGGTTGGAAGACATTGAAGGAGCTAGGACATATGCAGGGACTTTACCAGATACTTGTGGGGGCCAGGAGCAATGAACAGGAAGGACAAACCAATGAGCATAGGGGCCACAGCTAGGGAAGGGATTGAAGGAAGGAACACTCCATGGGAAGGAACTAAAACACCTCAGAGGATGCAATGGGAGTCACAGTGGGAGGTGGAAAGGGGGAGATTAGTTTCTGTCTATGGGCTAGACGAAGCTGAAGGGGAAACCTATGATGAAAGAAAGCTGGAGTAGAAAAAAGTGATTGAAGGTATCATGAAGGTAATAGGCGAGGGAGACATGACCCAGGTGGCAAATTTTCGGAGAATTGGGTGGTTCACAAAGAGAAGGAAATGGCCTCTCAAATTTTCAAGGCAGAATCAACTCGAACCATGATCCTGCAGGAGAAAGCACAGCTGAGAGGCAAACAAGAGTTCAAGAGTGTGTACCTTGATCGAGACAGAACACAGGAGGAAAGGATGATACTGAAAGAGAGAATGCAAAAACGAAAGGAGGAATGGGAGGAAATGACAAAGAATAGCAGAATAACCCAGACACAGGTGGAAGGGCAAGCACACCCCCGAGAAACACCTGCAGAAAGACTCCAACCAAGACACCCCCAAGGCAACTGAACAATCTAAACCAACAATCACACACCAATCCCTCTGTTCCCACCCCCCGCACCATGAACCCTACCCCTACAGCAACCCCCTGTGGGAGCTATTCCTCCACCTCCACTGTAACCAGCCACAGGCCCCCACCAGGGCTCCTGCTCCCTCAACCCCAGTATATCCCCAGGACCACAGTTATAGTATTAGAACAGAAGTTGAAGGTTTGGTACACATATGTGGATGGATTAACGAGTAAATATGAGGAGTGGCAAGAAAGAATCAATGAGAAGTCCCCAGACATCGTAGCAGTTACAGAAACAAAACTCACTGAGACAATAACAGATGCAATCTTCCCACCAGGATATCAGATCATGAGGAAAGATAGAAGGGGCAGAGGGGGAGGAGGGGTTGCTCTGCTCGTAAAAAACCGATGGAAATTCGAGAAAATGGGAAGCATAGACTAGACAGGAGAAAGGGACTACATAGTAGGTACACTTCAGTCTGAGGAGCACAAGGTGGTCACTGCAGTGATGTATAATTCACCACAGAACTGTAGGAGGCCAAGAGAGGAATATGAAGAGAGCAACAGAGCAATGGTGAACACACTTGCTGAGGTGGCAAGAAGAGCTCACTCGAGCAGGACAAGGTTGCTGGTTATGGGGGATTTCAACCACAGGGAGATTGAATGGGAAAACCTGGAAGCACATGGGGGTCCCAAAACATGGAGAGCCAAGATGCTGGATGTGGTGCTGGAAAACCTCATGCACCAACATGTTAAGGACACTACCAGAGTGAGAGGGGAGGACGAACCAGCAAGATTGGACCTTGTGTTCACCCTGTGCAGTTCAGACATTGAGGTCATCACATATGAGAGTCCCCTAGGAGCTAGTGACCACGTGGTTCTGTGCTTTGAATACATAGTAGAGTTGCAAGTGGAGAGAGTAACAGGAGTTGCATGGGAAAAGCCAGACTATAAAAGAGGGGACTACATAGGTTTGAGGAACTTCCTGTACGAGGTTCCGTGGGAGAGAGAACTGGCAGGAAAAACAGCAAATGAAATGATGGAATATGTAACAACAAAATGCAAGGAGGCAGTGGAAAGGTTTATTCCCAAGGGCAACAGAAATAATGGGAAGACCAGGACGAGCCCCTGGTTTACCCGGCGGTGTAAGGAGGCAAAAACTAAGTGCAATAGAGAATGGAAAAAGTACAGAAGGCAGAGAACACATGAAAATAGGGAGATCAGTCGCAGAGCCAGGAACGAGTATGCACAAGTAAGGAGGGAGGCCCAGGGACAGTATGAAATAACATAGCATCGAAAGTCAAGACTGACCCGAAACTGTTGTATAGCCACATCAGGAGGAAGACAACAGTCAAAGACCAGTTGATAAGACTGAGAACAGAAGGTGGAGAACTCACAAGAAATGATCAGGAGGTATGTGAGGAGCTAAGCAGGAGATTTAAGGAAGTTTTTACAGTAGAGACAGGAAAGGTTCTGGGAAGACAGCACAGAAGGGAACACCAAGAGGGAATATACCAACAAGTGTTGAATGACATACGAACAACCTTGATACCTCAAAGGCGATGAAACCGGACAACATCTCTCCGTGCATCCTTAGAGAAGGAGCAGAGATGCTAAGCGTGCCCCTAACCACAATCTTCAACACATCCCTTGAAATTGGGCAACTACCTGAGATATGGTAGACGGCAAATGTAGTCCCCATATTTAAGAAAGGAGACAGAATCGAGGCACTAAACTACAGACCTGTGTCTCTGACATGTATAGTATGCAAAGTCATGGAGAAGTTTATCAGGAGGAGAGTGGTGGAACACATGGAACGGAACAAGATTATAAATGAAAACCAGCAAGGATTCATGGAAGGCAGATACAGTGTCAAAACCTTCAGGAGTTTTATGACAAGGTAACAGAAGTAAGACACGAGAGAGAGGGGTTGGTTGATTGCATTTTCCTGGACTCCAGGAAGGCCTTTGACACAGTTTCTCACAAGAGATTAGTGGAGAAGCTTGAGGATCAGGTGCTTATAACATGGAGGGCACTACAATGGATCAGGGAATACCTGAAAGGGAGGCAACAACGAGTCATGGTACGTAAAGAGGTATCACAGTGGGCGCCTGTGCCGAGCGGGGTCCCACAGGGGTCAGTTCTAGGACCAGTGCTATTTTTGATATATGCGAACGACATGATGGAAGGAATAGACTCTGAAGTGTCCCTATTCGCAGATGATGTGAAGCTGATGAGAAGAATTAAATCAGATGAGGATGAGGCAGGACTGCAAAGAGACCTGGACAGGCTGGACACGTGGTCCAGAAACTGGCTTCTCGAATTCAACCCTGCCAAATGCAAAGTCATGAAGATTGGGGAGGGGCAATGAAGATTACAAACAGATTGTAGGCTAGGTGGACAAAGACTGCAGACCTCACTCAGGGAGAAAGATCTTGGGGTGACCATAACACCGAGCACGTCTCCGGAAGCTCACTTCAACCAGATAACTGCTGCAGCATACGGGCGCCTGGCAAACCTGAGATTAGCGTTCCGATACCTAAGTAAGAAATCTCTCAAGACATTGTACACCAGGTACGTTAGGCCCATACTGGAGTATGCAGCACCAGCTTGGAACCCGCACCGAGTCAAGCAAGTTAAGAAATTAGAGAAAGTGCAAATGTTTGCACCAAGGTTAGTTCCAGAGCTAAGGGGAATATCCTACGAAGATAGGATAAGGGAAATCGGCCTGACGAGACTGGAGGACAGGAGGATTAGGGGAGACATGATAACGACATACAAAAAACTACGTGGAATAGACAAGGTGGACAGTGTCAAGATGTTCCAGAGAGGGAGCACAGAAACGAGGAGTCATTCTTGGAATTTGAAGACTCAGATGAGTCACAGAGAAGTTGGGAAGTTTTTCTTCAGTCATAGAGTGGTCAGGAAGTGGAACAGTCTAGCGAGTGATATAGTGGAGGCAGGAACCATACATTGCTTTAAGACGAGGTATGATAAAGCTGAGGGAGCATGGAGAGAGAGGACCTAGTAGCGTTCAGTGAAGAGGCGGGACCAGGAGATGAGTCTCGAAAACTGCAACCACAATTAGGTGAGTACAATTAGGTAAGTACACACACACACACACACACACACACACACACACACACACACACACACACAAAAAAAAAAAAAAAAAAAAAAAAAAAAAAAAAAAAAAAAAAACTCATACACGAAAATGTAAAACACATATTGTTCAATCTTTTCCAATCTAAGTATGTGTTAGGTTAGGTTAGGTAAGGTTCATCAGGAAACAGGACAAATGTTTCCTGACGCGGGTCTTAGTCAGATGATGACCCGCCTTTGGAGCTTTTGGTCATAGTATGTGTTCGATGCTCAAACACACAAGCTAAATGTCTAAAAATATATGAGCTAGCATGAAGAGCAAGAAAGGCACTACAGTCTTTTCATGGAATACTAACCTCTGTGATGGAGGAAATAGCATCAGAAACAGCAACTCTGTTCGCAGATGACGTGAAACTGTATAGGAGATTACGAAAAGTGATAGAACAGAAAAGAGTACAAACAGTCCGGGAGAAAGTGCTCCATAGCTCTGAGCTACGTCTGTTAAAATTTAACTCTCTCTCTCTCTCTCTCTCTCTCTCTAGAAGTCTGAAATTTTCAATTATAGTTTTCACATATTTTTCGGCTCCTGTTATTTTATCAGCCCAACACACTATTTTTTCTGTTATTGTTGAAGCTCAGACCTTTGTGGTGAAAGCTTTTTCTGTGTGTTTGTAATTACCACTTTGTAACTACCAGACCTTTGGTGTCCCGTCTCCAATAATAGGAATATCATACACAAATATATATGTTGAGCCGAATAGGTAAAGCTTGCATTTATGGTTTAAAAAACAATTCTCATCTTGCCGAATAAGGCAAGCGAAAATTTGTGTATGGAATAAATTTGTTAAAAATAATTCTGAACTTAACGAAAAGAAATCTGTTTCATTGTTTTTGTTTATTATTAAGTTATTGTAAATTAATCTAAAACATATTTAGTTGAATTAGACTAAATTAAATTGCGCTTGTTACGATAAGGTTAGGTAAATTTACTAAGGTTCTTTGGGTATATAATCATTAATTTTTCTATTACCATAAATGAAAAAATATATCTTAAATGTATAAGAGATAATTTTACAAAGGACTTAATTTTAAATGAGGTCATGCTAATTGAGCAGTTTTACCTGTTTGGCACGACATATATATATATATATATATATATATATATATATATATATATATATATATATATATATATATATATATATGTATATATATATATATATAAAAAAATATAGGGAGGTACCACCTCTAGAACTGTTATGGGGACCCTCATCCTCAGAGAAAAGAATAAACTTGCTTCTGGGAAAACTCAAGATTCTCCCTGAAGCTGTTTGAGAATTTTCTCCTACCACCCCCTATATTATGTATATATATTTTATTTAAAGACAAAATAAAATATATATATATATATATATATATATATATATATATATATATATATGTGTGTGTGTGTGTGTGTGTGTGTGTGTGTGTGTCCTTAACAATGGATGCACAATGGTGCATCCATTGCTAAGGATTGTGTGGTGTAGTGGTCTAAAGCGTTATGCGTTTTCTTTCACCATGAGGCGGGCCAAAACAGCATGGGTTCGACTCTTTGGCTAGTGCAGTGTTGTTATTGATCAGTACCACTTGTTCCTTCCGTGGGTATTTATATATATATATATATATATATATATATATATATATATATATATATATATATATATATAACATTTCCAATTGCCCTCAAAGATTCTTTAAGTCTTGTGATACACTTAATAACAATAAAAATTTGCACCTTACTAAGGCAGACAAAATAAATGCAATAGTAATTATGAAAGAAAATGATTACAAAGAAAACATGAATAATCTCTTAGATGATACCGAAACCTATTCTAAACTTAGAAAAAGTCCCCTAGAAACCGTTAACAGCAATTTCAATAAAACAATAAAACTTCTACTGAAAGGCAAAGATTAATTAGTCAAACAATTTACTTCCACTAATCCATCTTTACCTTACATGTATGGACTAATAAAAACACACAAACCAGGGAATCCAGTCAGACCAATTATTAGCTCCATAGGATCAGTTTCATATAAATTATCCAAATGGCTTGTTGATATTTTGAGCCCTATTGTTGGCAAAATTTCTAACTTTAATGTTAAAAACAACATAGGTTTAGTTGATAAATTAAGCTCCTTGACTGACTTAAATGATTTTAACATGGTTAGTTTTGATGTTGCTTCTTTGTTTACGAAAGTTCCTGTTGATGATTTATTAAGTTTCTTATCTGAAGAACTCGTTAGCTATGATTTACCATTGCCAGTTCCTACTATCATTAAACTTATTAAACTTTGCATTGTTGATGCAAAATTTGCATTTATTGATAAGTTTTACACTCAGAAGTTTGGTATGGCAATGGGAAATCCTCTTTTACCTGTTCTTAGTAACCTATACATGGAATTTTTTGAAACAAGGTTGCTTAACACAATCCTCCCTAATAGAGCTAAATGGTTCAGATATGTTGATGATATTTTGTGTCTTATGCCCAAAAATGTAGATATACACCATTTCCTTGGCAAATTAAATAGCTTAGCCCATTCTATAAACTTTACTGTTGAGTTTGAAGAAAATAACTCATTGCCTTTTCTAGATGTTTTAATTATTAAGGGCAATAATGAATTCAAATTTAAAATTTACAGAAAACCTACAAATAACTGTTCCTATGTCCACTATTATTCTTCGCATCAAGATAGAGTTAAGCTGTCTGTTTTCTCATCAATGCTTTTGAGAGCTTTACGAATTTGTAGTCCTGAGTTCATAGATGAGGAAATATCCAAAATTTATGAAATAGGTAATGATTTGAAATACCCAAGAAACGTAATAGATAAGTCTTTTAAAGTTGCTAGAAATACTTTTTACAATCCAAAAAGGGACAACCAGCCTTATTCAACTAAAAATATGTTGGTTCTCCCTTACCATGAAGACTTTTAATATTAAAGTTGTATTCAAAAATCTTGATACAGTAAAAAAAAACTTTTGTTAAAGAATTCCCCCCAAAATGCTGATGGATGTGTCTATAAGATTCCTTGTAAAATTTGCGATAAAGTTTATTACGGTCAAACTGGTAAAAATCTCGAACTAAGATTAAAACAGCATAAATATAGCATTAGAACTGGACAAGATTCCAATGCTCTATTTATTCACGTGAGAGATTTTAACCATCCAATTGATTTTCAAAAAGTTGAGAAAGTTGTATCAAGCAAGTCCATAGTCGACAGGAATATAATTGAATCTTGTTTCATAAAAAGCAGCTTTGACAATAATATGAATATTCCCTTTGGTTTATATAAATTAGATCCATATATAATTAATAGAATTTGGGAAGAATTTAATAATACATTGGACAAATAATAATTTTTAAAATTCTTATTTCTTGGGTAGAATAATTTGTTGGTGCGTTGTGTGAAGGACCTGTCTAGTTGGGCCGGCGGGCCTGCTGCAGTGTTCCCTTTCTTATGAGTCGCGTGTCAGGTGTTCTGATAGTGAGGTGTGGGCTCTGGTGGCCTGGTGGTTAACGCTCTCGCTTCACACGGCGAGGGCCTGGGTTCGATTCCCAGCCAGAGCAGAAACATTGGACGTGTTTCTTTCCACCTGTTGTCTATGTTCCCCATCAGTAAAATGGGTACCTGGGTGTTAGTCGACTGGTGTGGGTCGCATCCTGGGACACTGACCTAAGGAGGCCTGGTCACAGACCGGGCCGCGGGGGCGTTGACCCCCGGAACTCTGTCCAGATAAACTCCAGATATACCTTCCTTTGATGCTCTACTTTCATTGTTCCTTGATAATGTGAGTAGTCACGAAAGCGCTTGGAATTTCTGTGTTCTTTCACTGTGGTTGTTTTGCGTATTCTGAATTCACCTGTTTACTGTGATCTTATTGCATATATATATATATATATATATATATATATATATATATATATATATATATATATATATATATATATATATATATATATAAGGCTGAATAAGTAAAACTGGTCAGTTAGCGAGAACTCATTTAAAATTAAGTCTTTTCTAAAATTTTCTCTTATACGTTTAAAGATATATTTTTTTTTTATTTATGTCAGTGAAAAAATTAAAATTGAAAATTAAAAAAAAAATTGTACCAAAAGAACCTTAGAAAACTTACCTAACCTTATCATAACAAGCACAATTTAATTTAGCCTGGTCAAACTTAAATTTTTTTTCGATAAGTTTACAATAATTTAGTAATAAACAAACAAAATTAAATATATTTTTTTCTTGAGGCTCAGAATGATTTTTTCGAAATTACTTCATACACAAATTTTCGCTTTCTTTATTCGGCAAGAAGAACGTTGGTATTTAAGCCTAATTCGCAAGGTTTACCTATTTGGTACTTGTATGTATTTATAAATATGTATGTAGGTAGATGGGGTCCACCTGTGGTGCACACTGTGGGACCCATAGCCTCGGAGAAGTGGATAAAATGTCTTCGTTAAAGAGTAATTGAATTTCTTCCTGAAGCCATTTGAATCCTCCACTTCCTCTACCACCCCATCTTTCCGTTCTTTTTATGAATAGATATATTTTATAACATAATATGGCACAAAAGATTCAAGATATACATTGTTGGTATAAAGATGGCATATATAGTACATGAGGCGTTAGAGATACATGTCTAGTACATATTGTTACGTGTTTGTCACTGATTATAATGTGAAAATCTCATCCAGCTCCACAGAGCTGGGGCGCGTGCCCAAGATACCCACTGAACCGCAGTGCTGAGTCGCTGGAACAGAAACCTAGCTGCCCTTGGATACCTATTTACACTGATGAATCTTTTGCCTAGCTCCTTAAGGAACTTAGATGCACTCTTTTCCCATGGGTCAAGGGTCTCTGAGACTTGTCTCGGAGAGGAGGAAGAGGAAAGGAGGAAGCTGGAGACAGTCGCGAAATGAGAGAGAGGTGTGGAGGGCGAAAGAGGTTGGAATATGGGGAGAGAGAGAGAGAGAGAGAGAGAGAGAGAGAGAGAGAGAGAGAGAGAGAGAGAGAGAGAGAGAGAGAGAGAGGGTGAAGACGTGTCACAGTTTGCTCCACAAACTTTCTTAATATTACTTAAATACGAGGGTTGGTGAGGATAAAAACTGTTCAGTGATGAAGTACTACCTACAACACATTAGTACAAGTAAGCCAACTCTTCCACTGAAGTGAATATAAGCAGTATCAGTGATACTTAGGTGTGGTACGGTGAAGATATTGTGTGAGTGAGGGGACAGCGGCAGGCCTTAGGAGTGACGTCACTACTGCCTTCACAGTGAGCATCTAATATTATGTCTTTTGTGCTATGTACTAGCATCTGGTGCTTTATAACAACGTGACTGGTACAATGTAACATAGTGATTTGTGCAACATCTTCCTTTAGTGGAAAAGTGGATAGCATAAACAGTGTTTATTAAGTGATACTCAGAGCAATAATATCCGGAAGCACTGAAAATGCATATACATATACATGAGAGAGAGAGAGAGAGAGAGAGAGAGAGAGAGAGAGAGAGAGAGAGAGAGAGAGAGAGAGAGAGAGAGAGAGAGAGAGAGAGAGAGAGATAGAGAGAGAGAGAGAGATAGAGAGAGATAGAGAGAGAGAGAGAGAGAGAGAGAGAGAGAGAGAGAGAGAGAGAGAGAGAGAGAGAGAGAGAGAGAGAGAGAGGGAGAGAGAGAGAGAGAGGGAGAGAGACAACATTAGAGGTTTCATTACTAATGTTGGAGAGCTCACACATAGTTTTGTGAACACTCGACGTCCCAACATGATAGCTGTTGTTGAAACATTTTTGGATGACAGGACTCCAGAAAATTTTGCAAGAATTGCTGGCTACACCTCATGGATGAGAAGAGACAGGCAAGGGCAAGGAGGAGGTGTTGCTGTGTGCTTCTCTAAAAGTGTTCATGCCCAGCACATTGATGTTGCCACCCCTACACATCTTGAAATGATGTTCGTCAAGCTCTGCATAAACACTAGTGCCTCTGTACTAGCATGTGCAATGTACAGACCTCAGTGGCAACATGCAGACCCCATCAACTTCCTAATGGAAAATATTGACTCCCTTCTGCTACAACACAACTGTCAACATATCATAATTGTTGGTGACCTCAACCAACACCTTATACAGAGGGACTTTAATGACCTTCTTGCAGTATTTGACATGAGAAACTTTGTTGATTTCCCTACTCACATCTCTGGCTCCTCCCTTGACCCAGTAGTGAGTGATCTGGCAGAAGGCATAGTCACTTGTAAACCCCTTGGCTACGTTGGATCGTCTGATCACAAGGCTGGTTTTACGACACTTATGATCCCAACATAACGAGGTGAGGAGTCCACACGCACAACCTGGCTATGGGAAAGAGGTAATTGGCCAGCCCTTTGCTCTGAGCTCGCCACCACCGATTGGAATGCTCTTCTCCAAGGGGAAGTTGACAACCAAGTGAAAGCCTTCACTGGACACATCCTTAATCTGCAACATGAACACATTCCTCACCGGCAATATGTGACGAAACCTAGAGATCAGCCTTGGTTTGGCTTTCGTTGTAGAGAGGCTGCTACTGCTAAGTACAAAGCATTGCGAAGGTATAAAAGGAACTTGCACAGGCAAGCCTGTAGGCATATGGGTGACGTTCAAAAGTGGGTCATTGCTAAATGGGAGGTGGACACTAAAAGAAAGCTAGCATCAGGTAGGGTAGGCTCCAAAACCTGGTGGTCCCTGGTCAAGGACAGACAAAGGTTATCTGCCTGATGAACTCATTCCACCTCTAAATCGACAGGATGGGACCACCTCTACTAATAGTCAAGAGAAGGCGGACCTCTTTGCTGAACACTTTCCTACCAAAATGCAAGTTCCTGATACAGCAAGGGACCCTCCTTGGCTAGCTGCAAGAACTGTGTCAAAACTGTCAGTGGTGACAATAAGGCAGGAGGAGGTGCATTTCCTTCTGAAATCGCTTGACCAAGAAAAGGCTGTGGGCCCAGACAAGTTGAGCCCAAGATTGCTGAAAAGATGTGCAGACCAGCTAGCAGCACCTCTAACTCGCATCTTTCAGCGCTGTCTAGTACAGTGTAAATGACCCTCTGTATGGAAAGAGGCAAATGTAGTCCCTGTTCACAAAAAGAAGAGCAGAGCAGAAATCAGCAACTACAGACCAATGTTACTCCTGTCAATCACTGGTAAGACCCTTGAGACAATAATCTCAAGACAAATGACAGAGTTTTTTGACTACCATTAACTACTTTGTGATCGTCAATATGGCTTCAGGAAAGGTTACTCTGCTGCTGATCCGTTGTTAAACCTCTCCACTAAGTGGCACCAGTCACTGGATGAATCCAAAGTCAGCTGTGTGGTAGCACTGGACATTGCTGGCGCTTTCGACTGGATGTGGCACCAGGGCCTCTTAGCAAAACTTCAAGCACTGGGAATTGCAGGCTCTACGCTATGTCTCCTCAGTGATTACCTTCATGGTAGATCTCTAAGTGTAGTCCTCAATGGAACGGAATCAGCAAGACATCCTATTGGGGCAAGTGTTCCACAAGGAAGTGTGCTGGGACCATTGTTATGGAATGTCTACTTCAACGACCTTCTTCATCTCATCCCAAAATCCCATGCATATGCAGATGACTGTACACTGGCATTCACTTATCCAAGAGAAGAAATGCCAGCTGCTCTAAGCTACATCAATCATCAGCTTAGAGCTATATCAACTTGGGGAAATAGATGGCAAGTAACATTTGCACCTGAGAAAACGGAAATGATGATGGTCTATAGGCACCATGATGGTAATGCTGGTGCAGTAGTAAGGATGAATGGGAGGGTGTTGGCACCTGGAGAAGAAGTTGATATCCTTGGGGTGAAATTTGACTCCAAACTAACCATGAAGAACCATGTTGTAAATCTTGCAAACAAGGCAGCCAGGAAGCTTACAGCACTTCGCCGTATCTCGCATCTGCTTGACAGTAAGGGTTGCAAGATTCTATACGAGGCACAAGTATGCTCTCACCTTGAGTATGCTCCACTTTCTTGGTTTGCCTGCCCCCCCTCTCATCTGCGACTGCTTGACAGAGTAGAGAACAGAGCAAGATGTCTCATCTCTCGCCGGGACCCATCCTGGATAGATCTGTCATTTCAACAGAGCCTTCAACACAGGAGGGATGTGGGTGGCCTTACTGTTATGTACAAGGCCA
>NC_091381.1:11528418-11530918 GCF_038502225.1 Cherax quadricarinatus | reverse complement strand
GTTTGTGTGTGTGTGTGTACTCACCTAGTTGTACTCACCTAGTTGAGGTTGCGGGGGTCGAGTCCGAGCTCCTGGCCCCGCCTCTTCACTGATCGCTACTAGGTCACTCTCCCTGAGCCGTGAGCTTTATCGTACCTCTGCTTAAAGCTATGTATGGATCCTGCCTCCACTACATCGCTTCCCAAACTATTCCACTTACTGACTACTCTGTGGCTGAAGAAATACTTCCTAACATCCCTGTGATTCATCTGTGTCTTTAGCTTCCAACTGTGTCCCCTTGTTACTGTGTCCAATCTCTGGAACATCCTGTTTTTGTCCACCTTGTCAATTCCTCTCAGTATTTTGTATGTCGTTATCATGTCCCCCCTATCTCTCCTGTCCTCCAGTGTCGTCAGGTTGATTTCCCTTAACCTCTCCTCGTAGGACATACCTCTTAGCTCTGGGACTAGTCTTGTTGCAAACCTTTGCACTTTCTCTAGTTTCTTTACGTGCTTGGCTAGGTGTGGGTTCCAAACTGGTGCCGCATACTCCAATATGGGCCTAACGTATACGGTGTACAGGGTCCTGAACGATTCCTTATTAAGATGTCGGAATGCTGTTCTGAGGTTTGCTAGGCGCCCATATGCTGCAGCAGTTATTTGGTTGATGTGCGCTTCAGGAGATGTGCCTGGTGTTATACTCACCCCAAGATCTTTTTCCTTGAGTGAGGTTTGTAGTCTCTGACCCCCTAGACTGTACTCCGTCTGCGGCCTTCTTTGCCCTTCCCCAATCTTCATGACTTTGCACTTGGTGGGATTGAACTCCAGGAGCCAATTGCTGGACCAGTTCTGCAGCCTGTCCAGATCCCTTTGTAGTTCTGCCTGGTCTTCGATCGAGTGTATTCTTCTCATCAACTTCACGTCATCTGCAAACAGGGACACCTCAGAGTCTATTCCTTCCGTCATGTCGTTCACAAATACCAGAAACAGCACTGGTCCTAGGACTGACCCCTGCGGGACCCCGCTGGTCACAGGTGCCCACTCTGACACCTCGCCACGTACCATGACTCGCTGCTGTCTTCCTGACAAGTATTCCCTGATCCATTGTAGTGCCTTCCCTGTTATCCCTGCTTGGTCCTCCAGTTTTTGCACCAATCTCTTGTGTGGAACTGTGTCAAACGCCTTCTTGCAGTCCAAGAAAATGCAATCCACCCACCCCTCTCTCTCTTGTCTTACTGCTGTCACCATGTCATAGAACTCCAGTAGGTTTGTGACACAGGATTTCCCGTCCCTGAAACCATGCTGGCTGCTGTTGATGAGATCATTCCTTTCTAGGTGTTCCACCACTCTTCTCCTGATAATCTTCTCCATGATTTTGCATACTATACATGTCAGTGACACTGGTCTGTAGTTTAATGCTTCATGTCTGTCTCCTTTTTTAAAGATTGGGACTACATTTGCTGTCTTCCATGCCTCAGGCAATCTCCCTGTTTCGATAGATGTATTGAATATTGTTGTTAGGGGTACACATAGCGCCTCTGCTCCCTCTCTCAATACCCATGGGGAGATGTTATCTGGCCCCATTGCCTTTGAGGTATCTAGCTCACTCAGAAGCCTCTTCACTTCTTCCTCGGTTGTGTGCACTGTGTCCAGCACTTGGTGGTGTGCCCCACCTCTCCGTCTTTCTGGAGTCCCTTCTGTCTCCTCTGTGAACACTTCTTTGAATCTCTTGTTGAGTTCTTCACATACTTCCCGGTCATTTCCTGTTGTCTCTCCTCCTTCCTTCCTTAGCCTGATTACCTGGTCCTTGACTGTTGTTTTCCTCCTGATGTGGCTGTACAACAGTTTCGGGTCAGATTTGGCTTTCGCTGCTATGTCATTTTCATATTGTCTTTGGGCCTCCCTTCTTATCTGTGCATATTCATTTCTGGCTCTACGACTGTTCTCCTTATTCTCCTGGGTCCTTTGCCTTCTATATTTCTTCCATTCCCTAGCACACTTGGTTTTTGCCTCCCTGCACCTTTGGGTAAACCATGGGCTCATCCTGGCTTTTTCATTACTCCTGTTACCCTTGGGTACAAACCTCTCCTCAGCCTCCTTGCATTTTATTGCTACATATTCCATCATCTCATTAACTGGTTTCCCTGCCAGTTCTCTGTCCCACTGAACCCCGTTCAGGTAGTTCCTCATTCCTGTGTAGTCCCCTTTCTTGTAGTTTGGCTTCATTCGTCCTGGCCTTCCTGCTTCTCCCTCCACTTGTAGCTCTACTGTGTATTCGAAGCTTACAACCACATGGTCACTGGCCCCAAGGGGTCTTTCATATGTGATGTCCTCGATATCTGCACTACTGAAGGTGAATACTAAGTCCAGCCTTGCTGGTTCATCCTCTCCTCTCTCTCTTGTAGTGTCCCTTACGTGTTGGTACATGAAGTTCTCCAGTACCACCTCCATCATCTTAGCCCTCCAAGTATCTTGGCCCCCATGTGGGTCCAAGTTCTCCCAATCTATCTCCTTGTGGTTAA
>NC_091381.1:11370918-11520918 GCF_038502225.1 Cherax quadricarinatus | reverse complement strand
CTGGTCTCTTGTAAAGACATGGAATGAACTATAACACACGCTGGACAGGTGCTTCCAATTAAAAGTTTTGTTGCAGAAGCAAGTAAGATGCCATTGTTCTTTCTGAGAGGGTCCTCCCTCAGGGCTGAAAGGGCTGAAAAGGGCTGAAAGGGGCTGAAAGGGGTTGAAAGGGGCTGAAAGGGGCTGAAAGGGGCTGATTTCCCCCTCTTGGAGAAAATTTCTCCACACAAGGGCCATCTGGCTAATCTTCCAGTAGGTTGTTTATTCTGGAACAAAGGAATCAGTGGAGCATGATCTGTGGCGCCATGAACAGGGTACGGGTATATGATATCTCGGAAGTGCTTTAAAGACCACAAAATTGCTAAGGCTTCTTGCTCAGTTACTGTACAATTTCGTTCAGCCTTGGTAAGGACACGACTAGCAAGTGCAACTGCGTTGTACTTACTATCGGTCTTCTGAGCTAGGAGAGCACCTATGCCACTGGAACTAGCGTCATTTGTTAGATAGAAAGGCTTTATAAAGTCTGGGAATTTCAAAATTGGAGCAGAAGTTAGCTTTTCTTTGAGAGTTTGGAATGCACTATCTTGACAGAAGATCCAAACGAATGAACATCTTTCTTAAGCAACTCAGTTAAAGATGCTATGGAAGAGGAACTAGCAATGAAATTTTCATAAAAACCTTTAAAAACAGGATCTTACAGAATCAGCAGTTTTTGGAGATGGAAAATTTTGTACAGCAGATACTTTGGTCAGTCATAAACCCTCTAGGAGTCACTAAGTGTGTCTCCATATCTTCAGACATGACGATGACATCCAGGCCATTCTGAGGAAATGAAAATAACCTGTAGGAGTAGAAAATGCAGTTAGCTCTTGGCTGTTCTCGTGAAGAGAGACTTGCGACGGACAGATTGACAAACTCGAGACACTACATAACTACTGGGCCTCTAACCTTGACGAATACATTCGCAGACCTGCAGACCCACACAATCTATTCTACTCCTTATAAGACCCTGCTCCTAACCACTAGCCTCTCTTAACAGGCGTGGGTCTCAAAACATGTGCCTTTTAACCCTCCCCCTCCTTACTTCACCATTGGATTTTTCACAGGTACCTGCGCATGTTCGTTTTGGCGTCCACCCAATCCGTTTTGCCTTATCAATCCTCCTCGCCACACCAGTCTCTGATCCACGATCGTATTTGCTACTGAGTTAAGTCATGGTACTATCCCTTCCACTCATGACCTTCCTCACACCAACCTACTCTACCACTATCACCACTTCCCCGCTCACTCCTCGTGATCTTGTTCTTGGATCTACTGCTCGTAGCAAATAAGCTACTAAGCATGAAGCACTGACCAGGAAACTCTGTAGACAATATTGGAATATGCTGGCTTGGCTGGGTTAGCGTCCTATAAGCCTACACGTGGTGACGAGTCACGCTGGTCGCACACAATGTCTGCCAGATCTGGTAAAACGTAATCCACTCAGATTCACGTAATCCTCACAAACACGCCCACACCGCTAGCACCATTTGTCGTAGGGTTCATCACGGGACAATAGGAGTTAGTGATACACACGTTGGATGTCTTAGAGGCCTATAATTACTGACACTGAGAGGAGAGGAGCCCAGGCTTATGTCTACCTTCCTATGCCTAGCGAGAGAATGAAACAGAGGACTCTAGGTTGACCCACAGGTTTGCAGGGTGACGTGACGTAACCAGTAAGAACCCGACGGGTGAAACGTTGGACATATTTCCTTTTACCTACCGCCCCTGTTCATCAAGAACTAGGTAGATGGGTGTTGGACAACCGTTGCTGGGTTGCCCGAAATTCATTCCATAATTAGGGCAGCTATGTCTGTAATAGTAGAAGTATCAGGTCCTAGTAGAAATGTAGATTTTTTTATTTTATTTCCGTAATTTTTTTCCACCATCCTGTCCAATAATTTTATTTTTCTTAATTTCCAGCTGTAGCCACTTATTGTTCACGTTCCAAGTACAAAGAATTTTTTTTATCTCATCTTTCAAGTACTTTTAACGCAATACATGCACAGTAGTTATCGTGTTTAGCCTTTTCTTCCCAACAGCCGACAAGCACCTATTTAATGTTTGCAAACTTTCATCATAGCTTTTGTTTCTAAACTCTGGAAGCCATTCTGAAGCTCTTCTTCGGACATTTTTATAAATTATCTGTGTTTTATGAAATGTAAGCATTACTTAAACGCTGCATATTTCAGTTTTGGCCTCAAAACTACCTCTAAGAGGGTGATGAAGGGATTAATTCGTCTTTTCATCTTCACTGCTTTAGTTGCCTCTGTATTCAACTGAAAAAGCCCGGCTGTGTAGACGAATCATTTCAGAATGAATATACCTGTTATACAAGTGTCTAACTTGCCAGTATTGTATACCGTTATGATATTCACAAAAGGTACGTTAATTTGCTTCATTTTGTTTAGTGTTTGTAATCTCCTGAAACTATTATTACTTACTGTTAATGTTGTTACTTCTTGTTCTTCTGTTTCAGCTAACTTGATGCTACTGTTACTACTTGTGCTGCTGCTGTTGCTTCTGTTGTTACTCTTGCTTTCGTTGTGTCTAATGTTGCTGCTGCTGAAGCTTCTGAGTCTCCTACTGTGCTGGTGCTGATTATGATAGTGTTGTTACTCTTTCTTTACAACTTCTTGTTTCTTCTTCTTCTGCTGCAGCTGCTGCTGCTTCTGCTGCTGCTTCTGATGCTGCTACGGCTGCTTCTGCTGCTCCTATAGTTGCAGCACCAGCTCATCTTAGGCTCATTTCCCCTTTTCTTAGTTTCAATATTAAAACTGTGTATGATGTTGCCTCACAACACCACTGTATTCATCCAAGCGAATTGTATTTGTTTCGCTCTAAATAGTTAAAGGCACGAATTCTGTTCTATTAATGACCTTTCTCATGTAGCTTTGATTTAATTTTGTTAGTTATTTTAATATTAAATTAATCGAGAAGCTAAAAACCCAAAAGGGTCACTCAGCGCCTGATAAATGAAAGGCCGTTTGTACACAAGGCCTAGGAATCGTTGTACCTCCAAAAACAGAACCTTTGAAGAATTAGCTATAATAATAATAATAATAATAATAATAATAATAATAATAATAATAATAATAATTATTATTATTATTATTATTATTATTGTTATTATTATTATTATTATTATTATTATTATTATTGTTATTATTATTACTGATGTTGTTGTTGTTGTTTTGGTTATTGCCGATGTGTTGTGGATGTTGTGCTTGTATTTTTGGTTACTGTTATTATTAATTTTATTTATTATTTTCATTAGCACATCGGCCGTTTCCCAACAACGCAAGGTGAACCAAAAAAGAAGAAACACTTTCATTATCATGAACTCCATCACTGTCTTTCCGGAGGCATACCTACACTACACTTGAGAAACTCCAACAGATCAATACCCTTCTCCCAGAGTGCAGGCACTGTACTTCTACCTCCAGGACTCAAATCCAGCTAACCAGTTTCCCTGAATCCCTTCACAAATGTTACTAAATTCACACTCCAACAGCACGTCAAGTCATAAAAATCACTCGTCTCCATTTCTTCCCATCCAACACACTCATGCACGCTTGTTGGAAGTTCAAGCCCATCGCACAAAAAAAAACTCGTTTACTCTCTCCCTCCTACCTTTCCTAGGCCGATCCCTACTCCGCCTTCCTTCCACTACAGATTCTTATGCCCTCAAAGACATACTATTTCTTACATCCCCTTAAAATGTCCAAGCCACCTCAACAACCCTTCCTCTGCCCTTTACATAATACTTTTAGAAACCCCTCGCACCTCCTAATCTCCAAGTTACGGGTTACATTATATTAACACCGCATATTGCCTTCAGACACGACATCTCCACTGCTTTCAGCCTTCTCCTTGCTGCAACATTCACCACCCATGCTTAACTTCTATATAAGAGTGTTGGTATAACAGTACTCTCACATATTCTCCTCTTTGCTTCCATGGATAATTTTCTTTCTCTCCATAGACTCCTAGGTGCCCCATTCACCATTTTCTCCTCATCTTTCACCCTTTCTTCCCCTCATCTTTCATAGACCCATCTGCTGACAAGTCCAGTCCTAAATATCTGAATACATTCACTTCCTCCATACTCTCTCCCTCTTATCTGATAACCAGTCTTCCATTACCTTATTTTTTGTTATCCTCATCATCTTATTTCCTACGTTCACTCTTAATTTCCTTCTTTTACATACCTTTCCAAACTCGTTCACTAACCTCTGCACTTCTCTTCAGACTCTCCCAAAAACACAATGTCATCACCAAAAAGGAATCTTTATTAACGAAACGTTTCGCCACACAGCTGCTTCATCAGCCCAAAACAAAGTAGAAATGGATAAGGAGACGAGGAGTTTTAGGTAATCAGTCCCTCAGCCTGGAATTGATGTGTTCAGTAAACCACTCTTGTAGAAAGTACAGCATATCGCCGGAGAATATTAGTACATAAGCCACTTCTCCGGCCATATGCTGTACTTTCTACAAGAGTGATGGACTGAACACATTGATTCCAGGCTGAAGGAGTGATTACCTCAATCTCCTCGTCTCCTTACCCATGTCTACTTTATATTGGACTGAAGAAGCCACTGTGTGGTGAAACGTTTCCTTAATAAAGATTCCCATATGTTGCATACGTGTCTCAATCTTCAACTTGTTGGTTTTCAAATCATTTGTAGACCCAGGTTTATCTTCATCTTCTTAAACACCAGGATAACCCATGTTCATCCCTGCTGCACTACACTCCCCTGTAACAGTACATCCCTTGTAAAACCTTACTAAACCAAATACATCCATACACCAAGACAACGCATATATATCCCTGCTCAACCACACACTTTAATACCATAAGAAAATAAGAAAGGAGAAACACTGCCTCAGGCCATCGAGCCTACATTAAGCATATCCTTTTCAAACCCAATACATCTAATAAAAATATATGCCCAAAAAGATTTTTTCATTCCCTTGATGCATATCCCTATTTCACTCCTTACACCCAAACAAAAGGACAACCCTTACATATCCCTGCTCAACTCCAAACACCACGACACGTGAACGACACCAGCAAACCCATGCGCCAACCCACTTACACAAACATCACTCTGCAGCAAACCATAAAAGACAATCTTTCTGAGACTCGACGGAGCAATACACTCAATGAAAATAAAACCCAGGAAGTGTTTTTAAAGTGTGTATGTGTGTGTGTGTGCGTGTGTGTGTGTGTGTGTGTGCGTGTGTGTGTGTGTGTGTGTGTGTGTGTGTGTGTGTGCGTGTGTGTGTGTGCGTGTGTGTGTGTGTGTGTGCGTGTGTGTGTGTGTGTGTGCGTGTGTGTGTGTGTGTGTGTGTGTGTGTGTGTGCGTGTGTGTGTGTGTGTGTGTGCGTGTGTGTGTGTGTGTGCGTGTGTGTGTGTGTGTGTGCGTGTGCGTGTGTGTGTGTGTGTGTGTGTACTCACCTAATTGTACTCACCTAATTGTGGTTGCAGGGGTCGAGACTCAGCTCCTGGCCCCGCCTCTTCAATGATCGCTACTAGGTCCTCTCCCTCTGTGCTTCATGAGCTTTGTCATACTTCTTCTTAAAACTATGTATGGTTCCTGCCTCCACTACTTCACTTGCTAGGCTATTGCACTTCCGGACGACTCTATGACTGAAGAAATACTTCCTAACGTCCCTGCTAAGTCTGAGTCTTCAGCTTCCAATTGTTTCTGTGTCCCCTCTTTGGAACATCCTATCTCTGTCCACCATGTCTATTCCCCGCAGTATCTTGTATGTCGTTATCATGTCTCCCCTGACCCTTCTGTCCTCCAGTGTCGTCAGTCAGTTGCAAACCTTTGTACTTTCTCTAACTTCTTGACGTGCTTGAGTAGGTGTGGGTTTCAGACTGGTGTTGCATACTCCAGTATGAGCCTAACATACACAGTGTACAGTGTCTTGAACGATTCCTTATTAAGGTATCAGAACGCTATTCTCAAGTTTGCCAGGCGCCCGTATGCTGCAGCAGTTATTTGGTTGATGTGTGCCTCCGATGACGTGCTATGGTGTTATGGTCACCCCAAGATCTTTCTCCCTGAGTGAGGTCTGTAGTCTTTGTCCACCTAGCCTATACTCTGTCTGCGGTCTTCTTTGCCTCTCCACAATCTTCATGACTTTGCATTTGGCAGATTTGAATTCGAGAAGCCAGTTTCTGGACCACGTGTCCAGCCTGTCCAGGTCTCTTTGCAATCCTGCCTCATCCTCATCCGATTTAATTCTTCTCATCAGCTTCACATCATCTGCGAATAGGGACACTTCAGAGTCTATTCCTTCCATCATGTCGTTCGCATATATCAAAAACAGCACTGGTCCGAAAACTGACCCCTGTGGGACCCCGCTCGTCACAGGTGCCCACTGTGATACCTCATCACGTACCATGACTCCTTGTTGTATCCCCGTCAGGTATTCCCTGATCCATTGCAGTGCCCTTCCTGTTATATGCGCCTGATCCTCCAGCTTCAGCACTAATCTCTTGTGAGGAACTGTGTCAAAGGCTTTCCTGCAGTCCAGGAAAATGCAATCAACCCACCCTCTCTCTCGTGTCTCACTTCTGTTACCTTGTCATAAAACTCTAGAAGGTTTGTGACACAGGATTTACCTTCCATGAATCCATGCTGGTTTTCATTTATAATCTTGTTCGGTTCCAAGACTCTGCTCCTGTGTGTGTGTGTGTGTGTGTGTGTGTACTCACCTAGTTGAGGTTGCAGGGGTCGAGTCCAAGCTCCTGGCCCCGCCTCTTCAATGGTCGCTACTAGGTCACTCTACCTGAACCGTGCGCTTTATCATACCTCTTCTTAAAGCTATGTATGGATTCTGCATCCACTACATTGCTTCCCAAACTATTCCACTTCATGACTACTCTGTGGCTGAAGAAGTACTTCCTAACATCCCTGTGTTTCATCTGTGTCTTCAACTTCCAACTGTGTCCCCTTGTTGCTGTGTCCCATCTTTGGAACATCATGTCTTTGTCCACCTTGTCTTGTCAATTCCTTTCAGTATTTTGTATGTCATTATCATGTCCTCCCTATCTCTCCTGTCCTCCAGAGTCGTCAGGTTGATTTCTCTTAACCTCTCCTCGTAGGACATACCTCTTAGCTCTGGGACAAGTCTTGTTGCAAACCTTTACACCTTCTCTAGTTTTTTACTTGCTTGGCTTGGTGTGGGTTCCAGAGTGGTGCCGCATTCTTCATTATGGGTCTAACATACACGGTGTACAGGGTCCTGAACGATTCCTTATTAAGATGTCGGAATGCTGTTCTGAGGTTTGCTAGGCGCCCATATGCTGCATTAGTTATTTGGTTGATGTGCGCTTCAGGAGATGTGCCTGGTGTTATACTCACCCCAAGATCTTTTTCCTTGAGTGAGGTTTGTAGTCTCTGGCTCCCTAGGCTATATTCCGTCTGCGGTCTTCTTTGCCCTTCCCCAATCTTCATGACTTTGCACTTAGTGGGGTTGAACTCTAGGAGCCAATTGCTGGACCAGGTCTGCAGCCTGTCCAGATTCCTTTGTAGTTCTGCCTGGTCTTCGATCGAATGAATTCTTCTCATCAACTTCACGTCATCTGCAAACAGGGACACTTCAGAGTCTGTTCCTTCCATTATATCATTCACAAATACAAGCAACAGCACTGGTCCTAGGACAGGTGCCCACTCTGACACCTCGCCACGTTCCATGACTCGCTGCTGTCTTCCTGACAATTATTCCCTGATCCATTGTAGTGCCTTTCCTGTTATCCCTGCTTGGTCCTCCAGTTTTTGCACTAATCTCTTGTGTGGAACTGTGTCAAACGCCTTCTTGCAGTCTAAGAAAATGCAATCCACCCACCCCTCTCTCTCTTGTCTTACTGCTGTCACAATGTCATAGAACTCCAGTAGGTTTGTAACACAAGATTTCTCATCCGTGAGGATGGTTCTGTGTGTGATTGCCCTTGCTGCTCTGTCCTGCTCTGATTGACCTCAGCTAGTTCGTCCTTGTCTCGTTTCCTAGCTCCTTTCGCTTTTTTGTCCTCTCTCTTAGCTGCTGTCATTCTGTTTGTGTTCTGTCTCTGTCTTGGAACACCTTCTTGTACTCTTCCAAGTACTTCAACTGTTGTTTCTTTTGGAGGATCCTGTTCTGCGATGTTTCTGTCCTGAGAATCAGCTTGATTGGTCGTTTTCTCCCCTTCAAGTACCCCCCTATTCTCAGAAAATTTACAGTCTCGTCCATGTCTTCTTCACCTATTTCTGTGATGATGTTCTCAATCTCCTTTCTTTCTGCCTGCCATCTTTCAGTGCGTGTCCTTTCCTCTCTCTCCTGAGCCTCATGGATAAACACTGATTTTGCCCTTTCCTCCTCCCATTGCTTCTCCCTCTGTGACTCTGGTTCCTGTCTGTACATTGTCACTTTCTCCCTTGTTTCTTCCAGTGGCTCTTGGTAGTATGGCTTTTCCTCTGCATTTGAGATATCACCCTCTCCATCTGCACCCAGCTGCTCTCCCCTTTCACTCCTTGGCCCTTCTTGGCAGGCTGATATGACCTTAGCATAATTCATATCTCTTTCCTTCCTGTTCGGCCTCTCAGCTTCATATGCTGTGTCTTCTCTGGTCAATTCCCCTGTAACTCGCTTCAGCCTGTTTACCTCATCTTCTAGGTCCCTTATCCTGACTACTAATTTCACAGAAAGCTCTGTCTCCATTTTTTCAGAAAGCTCTCCTAATTTTCTCTCCCACTCTTGTTCCATCCTTTTCCACTGCTCCTCCATCCATTCCTCCCTACCAGAACCCTTCTCATTTGATTACTGGGTCCTTCGAGTCCCCACCATTTTTTTTTCTTTGTTTTTTCTTCTTTTTATCCCTTTTGTTCCCTTTCTTTTTTTTTTCTTTTTTTTTGAAAGAGAGAAGAGTGAGAGAAAGATAAAAAAAAAGAGAGAAAGGAAAGGTAGGAGAGAGAGAGGGGGAGAGTGAGAAGGGAAAAGGGGGCAGGAAGAGAGTGAGAGAGAGAGAGAGAGAGAGAGAGAGAGAGAGAGAGAGAGAGAGAGAGAGAGAGAGAGAGAGAGAGAGAGAGAGAAGAGAGAGAAGAGAGGGAAGAGAAGGGGCAATAAGAAGGGAGAGGGGGAGAGACAGGGGAGAGACAGGGGAGAGGGGGAGAGAGGGGGGAAATGGAAGAGAGAGAGGGGAGAGAGAGGAGAGGGGGAGAGAGAGGAGAGAGAGATGGGAAATAAGAGAGGGGAGAGATAATGAGAGGGGGAGAAATATTAGAGGGAGAGAGATGTTAGACGGGGAGAGATGTTAGAGGGGAGAGATGGGAGAGGGGAGAGATGTTAGAGGGGAGGGATGTTAGAGGGGAGTTATGGGAGATGGGAGAGATGGGAGAGGGGAGAGAGATGAGATAGGTAAAGTGAGAGATAGGGAGAGGGAGATAGGTAGAGAGAGAGGTAGAGAGATAGGTAGTGAGAAAGAGAGATAGGTAGAGAGAGAGATAGGCAGATAGAGAGATAGGAAGATAGAGAGATAGGTAGAGAGAGATAGGTATATAGGTATTGATAGAGAGAGAGAGAAAGTGAGGGGGGATACTGGATAGTGGAATGTTAGAGGGAGGGTTATCAGGTGTGTTTACAGGAAGGTGTGAAATCCTGTGTATATGTGTGTGTGCGTGTGTACTACAGCTTTTACAAGTGCCTCACTGTATGTTCCTGTGCGTGTGTGTGTACTCACCTAATTCACTTAATTGTGATTGCAGGGGTCGAGACTCAGCTCCTGGCCCCGCCTCTTCACCGACCGCTACTAGGTCCTCTCTCCCCCTGCTCAATGAGTTTTATCATACCTCGTCTTAAAACTATGTATAGTTCCTGCCTCCACTACATTGCTTGCCAGACTATTCCACTTCCTAACTACTCTATGACTGAAGAAATACTTCCTAATATCCCTTTGACTCATCTGATTCTTCAGCTTCCAATTGTGACCCCTTGTTTCTGTGTCCCATCTCTGAAACATCCTGTCTCTGTCCACCTTGTCTATTTCATGCAGTATTTTGTATGTCGTTATCATGTCTCCCCTGACCCTCCTGTCATCCAGTGTTTTCAGACCGATTTCTCTTAACCTTTTTTCATAGAACATTTCCCTTAGTTCTGAAACTAGCCTTGTTGCAAACCTTTGCACTTTCTCTAATTTCTTGACGTGTTTGACCAGGTGTGAGTTCCAAACTGGTGCTGCATACTCCAGTATGGGCCTGATGTACACAGTGTATAAAGTCTTGAACGATTCCTTACTGAGGTACCGGAAGGTTTGCCAAGCGCCCACACGCCGCAGCAGTTACCTGGTTAATGTGTGCTTTTGGCGATGTACTCGGTATCATACTCACTCCTAGGTCTTTCTCCTTGAGTGACGTTTGCAGCTTTGGCTTCCTAGCCTATACTCTGTCTGCTGACTTCTTTGCCCTCCTCCGATCTTCATGACTTTGCATTTGGCGTGGTTAAATTCTAGGAGCCAGTTTCTGGACCACACATCCAGCCTGTCCAGGTCTCTTTGTAGACCTGTCTGGTCCACGTCCGATTTAATTCTCCTCATTAACTTCACGTCATCTGCAAACAGGAACACTTCTGAGTCTATCCCTTCCATCATGGCATTCACATATACCAAGTATAGCACTGGTCCCAGGACTGACCCCTCTGGGACCCCGCGCGTCACTGGCGCCCACTGTGATACCTCATCACGGACCATGACTCGCTGTTGCCTCCCTGTTAGGTATTCTCTGATCCATTGCAGTGCCCTTCCTGTTATACGTGCCTGTTCTTCTAGCTTTTGTACTAATCTCTTGTGAGGAACTGTGTCGAAGGCCTTCTTGCAGTCCAAGAAAATGCAATCAACCCACCCCTCCCTCTAATTTCTTACTTCAATTACCTTGTCATAAAACTCTAGTAGGTTTGTGACACAGGATTTGCCTTCCTTGAATCCGTGCTGGCTGTTTATAATCTTGGTTCGCTACAGGTGCTCCACCACTCTCCTCCTGATAATTTTTTCCAAGACTTTGCATACTATACATGTCAGTGACACTGGTCTATAATTTAGTGCTTCATTTCTGTCTCCCTTCTTAAAGATGGGGACTACACGTGTGTGTGCATGTGTGTGTGTGCTTCCACTTCTAAGTATTCATACTGCTAATAAATACCAGTAGTAATACCAGTAATTCTAAAACTTACCAATAGTAATTCTAACACTTATTAATTCTACGTATAAAATGCAGAAAGTAACTAGGTTGTAAAATTTAGCTTGTCTCAACTTCAACAAGTGTCGGACGTTATCCCTCGCTAGACCGCTTTGCTTCTCACACTCTCGTCAACCCTATCTTCACATTATCTATGCTATTTCTACTCTAATTTTGGTAATAGCTTGCAGGAGTGAGCGATCAGTATCTAACAGTGGTGCAGAGACCAGAATCTGACAACATGCAACCTCAATAGGTGAGCAATACTTGCGCTGGCAGCGGCACGATGGCAAGTTGCCAGATGCTGATGGCGTTATCGTCGTACGTAGGCCTTCTATCACTATTTTGAAAATCCTTCACCCGTGATGTTTATAACCATATATGCTCATTCATCCCGCGTTCCTTAAGTGATTTCACGTTTCACTTATGTTAGAATTCACTTCACATTCAGTGGTTACACTTTATATGTGTAATGGCACACAACAGTTGTGATGTCACTGCTTCAGTAGGCCTACTCCTGCCGCCTTCCCTTGTTATATATTTTATTTTTCCTTTCTCCTTTTGCTTATTAACTTTTTCACTCTCACTGTATGGTGCCCCACATTTCACTTGTTAACCAATCTCTCGTAATTCTTGAACACCCGCTTCCACACTCACTTTGATCTTTGTATATTTGAATCTGTGTGGCAACAGGTGCCTACTAGGCCCCTAACGGTTTGGCACTTTGAAATATTAATTATTTCAGGCTTCCTCTCGACTTTTTTTAACTAATAACTTTGGTTATCACTCGTATGATTGTTCACTGACGTTGCCACTACCACTGAATACTGCTAGCATTTACTGTGCACCTTAAAAACACTAAGGTTCTCGGAGCCTTGTGCCCCCATGTCTGCTTGACTGTGTACTCACCTATTTGTGGTTGCAGGGGTCGAGTCTTAGCTCCTGGCCCCGCCTCTTCACCGGTTGCTACTGGGCCCTCTCTCTCCCCGCTCCTTGAGCTTTATCAAACCTCGTCTTAAAACTGTGTATGGTTCCTGTCTCCACTACGTCATTTTCTAGGCTATTCCACTGCTTTACAACTCTATGACTGAAGAAATACTTCCTACTATCTCTCTGACTCATTTGTGTCTTCAACTTCCAATTGTGGCCTCTTGTTTCTGTGTCCCCTCCCTGGAACATCCTGTCTTTGTCCACCTTGTCTATTCCACGCAGTATTTTATATGTCGTTATCATGTCTCCCCTGACCCTCCTGTCCTCCAGTGTGGTCAGGCCGATTTCCCTTAATCTTTCCTCATAGGACATTCCCCTTAGCTCTGGAACTAACCTTGTCGCAAACCTTTGTACTTTCTCTAGTTTCTTGACGTGCTTTATCAAGTGCGGGTTCCAAACAGGTGCTGCATACTCCAGTATGGGCCTGACATACACGGTGTACAGTGTCTTGAATGATTCCTTACTAAGGTATCGGAATGCTGTTCTCAGGTTTGCCAGGCGCCCATATGCTGCAGCAGTTATCTGATTGATGTGTGCTTCCGGAGACATGCTCGGTGTTATACTCACCCCAAGATCTTTCTCCTTGAGTGAGGTTTGCAGTCTTTGGCCACCTAGCCTATACTCTGTCTGTGGTCTTCTGTGCCCCTCCCCCATCTTCAAGACTTTGCATTTGGCAGGATTAAATTCGAGAAGCCATTTGCTGGACCAGGTGTCCAGTCTGTCCAGGTCTCTTTGAAGTCCTGCCTGGTCCTCATCAGATTTAATTCTCCTCATTAACTTCACATCATCTGCAAACAGGGACACTTCTGAGTCTAACCCTTCCGTCATGTCGTTCACATATACCAAAAATAGCACTGGTCCTAGGACCGACCCCTGTGGGACCCCGCTCGTCACAGGTGCCCACTGTGATACATCATTACGTACCATGACTCGTTGTTGCCTCCCTGTCAGGTATTCTCTGATCCATTGCAGTGCCCTTCCTGTTATATGCGCCTGATGCTCTAGCTTCTGCACTAATCTCTTGTGAGGAACTGTGTCAAAGGCCTTCTTGCAGTCCAAGAAGATGCAATCAACCCACCCCTCTCTCTCTTGTCTTACTTCTGTTATTTTATCATAAAACTCCAGAAGGTTTGTGACACAGGATTTGCCTTCCGTGAATCTGTGTGTGTGTGTGTGTGTGTGTGTGTGTGTGTGTGTGTGTGTGTGTGTGTGTGTGTGTGTGTGTGTGTGTGTGTGTGTGTGTGTGTGTGTGTGTGTGTGTGTGTGTGTGTGTGTGTGTGTGTGTGTGTGTGTGTGTGTGTGGAATACTCATCTAATTCTATTCACTTAACTGTGGTTGCATGGATCGAGTCATAGTTCCTGGCTAGGCATCTTTATTGGTCGCTATTAGGTCCACTACCTGCTCCATGAGCTTTATCATACCTCTTCTTAATTAAAGCTATGTATTGATACTGCCTCCTCTACTTCACTATCCAGACTATTCCATTTCATGACAACTCTTTGACTGAAAAAACACTTCATAACATCCCTCTGACTCATCTGAACGCTCAGCTTAAAATTATGACCCGTTGTTGCTCTCCCATGTCTGAAACATCCTTTCCCTACCTATCTTGTCAATTCCTCTCAGTATTGTATACGTTGTTATCATGCCTCTGCTATCCCTCTTGTCTTGTGGTGTTGTCAGGTCGATTTCCATTAACCTCTCCTCGTAGGATACACCCCTTAATTCCGGGAGTAGTCTTCATGCTTTCGTACTTTTTCTAATTTCTTGATGCGCTTGACCAGATGTGGGTTCCAGATTGGTGCTGCATACTCCAATATGAGCCTGACATATATGGTATACAGAGTTTTGAACGATTCCTAACGGAGGTGTCGGAACTTTATTCTTAGATTTGGCAGGCGCCCATATGCTGCGGCAGTTATTTGGTTGATGTGAGCCTCAGGAGATGTGTTCGGTATTATACTCGCCTAAAGATCCTTTTCCTCAAGTGAGGTTTTTAGCCTTTGGTCCCCAAGCCTGTACTCTCTCTCTGGTCTTCTTGGCTTTCCCCAATCTTCTTGATTTTGCACTTGGTGAGGCTAAACTCCATAACCCAGGTGCTGGACTAGGCTTTCAATCTTTCCAGATCCGTTCAAAGTCCTGTTTGAGCCTCATCCAATTGAATTCTACTCATTAGTTTCACATCATCTGACACTTCTGTCATGTTATTCACGTTTACCAGAAAAAGAACCGCTGTTTGGACTGATCCCTGTGGAACCCCACTTGCCACAGGCGCCCACGCTGATACCTCGTCACATACCATGACTCGTTGTTGCCTTTCTGTCAGGTATTCTCTGATCCACTTCTGTGCATTTCCTGTTATACCTGCATGATCCTCTAGCTTTTGTACTAATCTCTTGTGTGGAACTGTGTCGATAGACTTCTTACAGTCCAAGAAAATGCAATCATTCTTACCCCTCCCTCTCTCTCTGCATTGTCCTACTTCCGTCGCCTTGTCCTAAAACTCCAGTAGGTTTGTGACACAGGATTTCTCGTCCCTTCTCGTTCCTTTATAGGTGTACCACCACTCTTCTGATAATTTTCTCTATGACTCCTAATTTTACATGTTAGTGACACTGGTCTGTAGTTTAATCTGCGTGTCTGTCATCTTAAAAATTAGGACTACATTTGCTGTCTTCCACATCTGAGGTAGTTGCCCTATTTCAATAGTTGTGTTGAAGATTGTTGTTAATGGCACACACAACCAAAACCTAGTCATTGTGGTTGTATACAAGCCACCAGATGCAACCTCCCAACAGTTCAAGGAACAGCTACTGAAAATCGATTACTGTTTGGAAAACCTTCCAGCTCCATCCCCAAACATCTTACTGCTTGGTGATTTCAACCTAAAGCATACAAAATGGAAGAATGTAGCAAATAATGTTATAGCTGAAACAATCCCCGGAGGTAGCGCAGATGAAAGGTCACACACACATGAGCTACTAAGTCTCTGCGAAAAACACACCTTAAGCCAGCAGATAGTGGAGCCAACAAGACTAGAAAACACACTTGACCTTATCTTCACAAATAATGAGGACCTGATAAGAGACATAAGAATATCAAAAACAACTAATTCCGATCACAATCTAATCGAAGTCCAGACGTACATGCATAGGGGTCCTGAACAACAGAATGCATGTACCTGTGAAGGTGTCTTCACAAAATACAATTTCAACAACAAGAACATCAACTGGGACCAGGTAAACCATGTCCTAAACGAAACATGTTGGGAAGATGTCTTAAATGACATGGACCCAATCCAGTGCCTTGAAAGGATCAACTTCCTGGTAGCCGAAGCATGTTCTAGGCATATTCCCCTAAGAAAGAAGAAGAGCATGAGTAAACTGGAGAGAAAAAGACGCTCCCTCTACAGAAGACGACGAAGAGTCACTGAGCTCCTCAGGAGTGCTGGAATATCTGATACACGAAGGGAGGCGCTGACCAGGGAAGTGGAAACTATCGAACTTAAGCTAAATGACTCTTACAGGAACCAGGAGAGGCAGGAGGAGCTTAAAGCTATTAGTGAAATTGAAAGAAATTCAAAATATTTCTTTTCATATGCCAAAAACAAGGCAAATACCACATCTAGTATCGGGCCCTTACTCAGACAGGATGGGACTTACACAGACGACAACAAGGAAATGAGTGAAATATTGAAATCCCAGTACGACTCTGTGTTTAGTGAACCACTAATCGGTCTGAGGATCGACGACCCAATTGATTTCTTCATGAATGAGCCTCAAAACTCCATAAATGTATGCCAGATTTCCGACATTACCCTAACTCCCATAGATTTCGAAAAAGCCATTGACAACATGCCTATGCACTCAGCCCCGGGTCCAGACTCGTGGAACTCTGTTTTCATTAAGAACTGCAAGAAACCCCTCTCGCGTGCCCTAAGTACACTATGGAGGAGGAGCTTGCACATGGGTGAAATTCCACAGTCACTTAAAACAACGGATATAGCCCCACTCCATAAAGGTGGCAGCAAAGCATTAGCTAAGAACTATAGACCAATAGCTCTGACATCCCACATCATAAAAATCTTTGAAAGAGTGCTAAGAAGCAGGATTGCAAGTCACCTGGATTCTCAAAATCTGCACAATCCAGGGCAACATGGGTTCAGGGCAGGTCGCTCCTGCCTCTCACAACTACTGGATCACTATGACATGGCCTTGGATGCACTGGAAGAAAATCAGAATGCAGATGTAATGTACACAGACTTTGCAAAAGCATTTGACAAATGCGATCATGGCGTAATAGCCCATAAAATACGTGCTAAAGGAATAACTGGGAAAGTGGGGAGATGGATCTTCAACTTCCTAACAAATCGAACACAAAGAGTAGTGGTCAACAGAGTTAAATCGGAGGCTGCCATAGTGAAGAGCTCTGTTCCACAAGGCACAGTACTCGCCCCCATCTTATTCCTTATCCTCATATCAGACATAAACAGAGATATACACCACAGCACCGTATCATCCTTTGCGGATGATACTAGGATCTGCATGAGGCTGTCATCTGCTGAGGACGCGGTTAACCTCCAAGAAGATATAAACAAAGTTTTCCAGTGGGCAACGGTAAACAATATGATGTTCAATGAGGACAAATTCCAACTACTCCGTTATGGAAAACTGGAGGAGATAATAACTAGAACAGAGTATACTACTGACTCCGGCCATACAATAGAGCGGAAAAATAATGTAAGGGACCTGGGAGTAGTAATGTCTGAGGATCTCACTTTCAAGGATCACAACAGTGCCACGATCGCACGTGCAAAGAAAATGATAGGATGGATAATGAGAACTTTCAAAACGAGAGATGCCAAGCCCATAATGATCCTTTTCAAATCACTTGTTCTCTCTAGGCTGGAATACTGCTGTACATTAACATCTCCATACAAAGCAGGTGAAATCGCAGATCTAGAGAGTGTACAGAGATCCTTTACTGCACGTATAAGTTCTGTCAAGCACCTTAACTACTGGGAACGCTTGGAAGCACTTGACTTGTACTCGTTGGAACGCAGGAGGGAGAGATATATCATAATCTACACTTGGAAAATCTTGGAAGGAATGGTCCCAAATCTGCACACAGAAATCACTCCCTACGAAAGTAAAAGACTGGGCAGGCGATGCAAAATGCCGCCAATAAAAAGTAGGGGCGCCATTGGTACACTAAGAGAAAACACCATAGGGGAATTGCCAATAAACCCCTGGCTGCCTTCAAGAGAGAGCTGGACAGATACCTAAAGTCAGTGCCGGATCAGCCGGGCTGTGGCTCGTACGTCGGACTGCGTGCGGCCAGCAGTAACAGCCTAGTTGATCAGGCCCTGATCCATCTGGAGGCCTGGTCATGGACCGGGCCGCGGGGGCGTTGATCCCCGGAATAACCTCCAGGTAACCTCCAGGTAACCTCCCCCTTTCAGGACAAGGAAGAGATGTTGTCCGGTCCCACTGCCTTTGAGGTATCTAGTTCATTCAGCAGTCTCTTCACCTCCTTCTCGGGTGTGTATTGTGTCCAGTACTTCTTGGTGCACTCCACCATTCCGGATTCTCAAGACGTTTCTGTTTCCTCTGAAACTATTTCCTTCAATCCTATTCTGAGCTCTTCACATACTTCTTGGTCTTTTTTTTTGTGGTCTCCCCTCTTTCCTTCCGCACCCTGTTTACCTGGTCCTTGACTGTTGTTCTCCACGTAAAGTGGCTCTGAAACAGCTTCGGGTCAGACTAGGCTTTTTATTCTGTCATTTTCGCATTGCTACTTGGTGTCTATCTTTACCTGTGCATGTTTGTGTCTGACTCTTAGACTAATCTCCTAATTTTTCTGGGTCTTTTGTTTTCTATATCTTTCCCATTCTCAAACACACTTCGTTTTAGCTTCTCTACACCTCTGGGTGAACCAAGAGCTCGTTCTGGTTTTCCCATTATTTCTGTTAGCCTTGGGTAAGACCCTCTTCCCTGTTTCCATATATTTCATTTTCATGTATTCCATCATGTTATTCATATATTCCAGAAACAGCACCAGTCCTAAGACTGACCCCTGTGGAACCCTGCTCGTCATGGGCGACCACTCTTACATCTCAGCAGGTAACAAGACTCGCTGAGGCCTTCCTGTCAGGTATTCTCTGATCCATTGCAGTGCCTTGTTATACATGCCTTATCCTCCAGTTTTTGCACTAATCTCTAGTGTGGAACTGTGTGAAAAGCTTCTGTCCCTAACGCATTGATGCGTGAGGTTTTCCCGTACCAGCTCCAACATCTTACCTTTACCCTGCCCACATGGGCTCTTCTAGCCACTTTATCCAGTGTGGTAACCTTCTCTCTGCTACTCTCATCATATTCTTGTCTTGGCTTCTAGTTTTTCTATGGTGGGTTATACATCACTGCAATCACCACCTTGGGACCTCCAGTCTGAAGTGTTCCTATTATGTGGTCCCTTGGACTCCACTCTCAAGCTCCTCAGAATCCCATTGGTTTCTGATCAGCAGTGCCACTCCTCCATCCACCCCTGCTCCCTCTATCTTTCTTCAGGATCTGATATCCAGTTGGAAAGATAGCGTTTGTTGTCATTCCTGTGAGCGTGGTTTTTGTGAGAGCTATGATGTATGGTGATGCCTCAGGGATTTTAGGAAATATTTGTTCTGCGTCAGAATGGCCAGGAAGTAGAACGACCTGGACAGTAAACTAAATGTTTATAACTATGACCATAATTTTTAATAGGGTGGGCCGGTTAGCCAGCGGAAGTCCTTGATCAGGTGACCAAAAGCTCCAATGGTGGGTCAACTAAGACCCACATAAGGAAACTTTTGTTCTGTTCCCTAACTAACGTAACCTGGAGAGTGAACTGACTGATGCACTATGCATACATATCATTAAGAGATTGAACTTAGTAGTGGCCAGCGAAGTGGCAAGGCCAAGACCTGAGACTTGACTACCTACAACTACATATTGGTGATTAGATACAAGAGAGTTTACACACACACAAACACACATGTTAGGGACACTATAAAAGAGGGAGAAAAGAGGATGAACCAGCAAGACTGGACCTCATATTCACTTTGAGTAGTTCAGACATAACATTTGAAAGGCCCATTTGAGAGGGAAGCAGGATGATTATGGTGGAAGAAGCCAAACTACAAAAAATGGGGATTAAACAGACATGAGAAATTGCCTGCATCAGGTTCGATTGGTAAGAAAATTGGTGGGAAAATCAGCAAATGAAATGATGGAATACGTGACAACAAATTGCAGTGAACCAGGGCAACAGAAACAATGGGAAAACCAAAATGAGCCCTAGTTTCACTTATAGCTGTAGAGGCCAAAACTAAATATACTAGAGAATGGAAAAGTGTAGAAGACAAAGGACTCTGAAAAATAAGGAGAGTAGCCAGAGAGCTAAAAACGAATTCACATGGATAAGGAGGGAGGCGTAGCGACAACACGAGAATGATATAGCATCAAAAGCCAAATCTGACCCAGAGCTGTTGTACAGCCACATCAGGAGGAAAACAACAGTCAAGGACCAGGTAATCAGATTGAGGAAGGAAGGAAGGAGGGAAGGGGGATCACAAGAAACGGCAAAGAATTATGTTAGGTGCTCAACACGAGATTCAAGGAAATGTTTTCAGTTGAGACAGAAAGAACACCAACAAACCGGGACAGAAGTGTACACTAACAAGTGCTGGACACATTACATACAACAGAGGAGATGAAGAGGCTGCTGAGTTAGTTAGATATTCTAAGGCGGTGGGGACCGGACATCTCTCTATGGGTACTGAGAAAGGAAGAAGTGGCAGTGTATGTGTATCACTAACAACAATCTTCAACACATCTATTAAACAAAGCATTTACCTGAGGTGTGGAAGACGGCAAATATAGTTCCAATCTTTAAGAATAGAGACAGGCAGGTAGGATTAAACTACAGACCAGTGCCACTGACATCCATAGTATGCAAAAGTCATTGAGAATCTTATCAGAGAGAGAGAGAGAGAGAGAGAGAGAGAGAGAGAGAGAGAGAGAGAGAGAGAGAGAACGAGAGGAGAGGGGGTAGACAGTATTTTCTTGGATAGCAAGGTCTTCGACACAATTCCAAACAAGAGATTAGTGCAAAAACCTAGAGGAGCAGGCGAAAATAACAGTAAAGGCATTACAATGGTTCAAAGAATACCTGACAGGAAGGAAACATCGGTATTTGGGTTAGTCCAAATGTCGGTGCTGTTTCTGGAGTATGTGAATGACATGATGGTAGGAATAGATTCAGGGGTGTCATTGTCTGCAGACGATGTGAAGCTAATGCGAAGAATTAAAACGGATGAGGATCAGATGGGAGTGCAAATAGATGTTTACAGGCTGGGAGCCTGGTCCAACAACTGGTTCCTGGAGTTTAAGTCCATGAAGTGCAAAATCAGAAAGATTGGGGAAGGTCAAAGAAAACCGCAGACAGAATACCGGCTACGGACCCAAAAACTGCAAAACTCACTCAAGGAAAACGATCTTGGGGTAATTATAATACCGAACACATCTGGAGCGCACAACAGGCAAATAATTGCTGCAACATATGGGCGCTTGGTAAACCTAAGAATAACGTTTCAATACCTTAGTAAGGAATTGTTATGTATACCGTGTACGTCAGGCCCATACTAAAGTTAGCAGTACCGGTATTGAACACACACACCTGGTCAAGCACGTCAATTAATTAGGGAAAGTGCAAAGGTTTGTAACGAGACTAGTCCCGGAAGTAAGAGGTATATCCTACGAAGAGAGATTAAGGGAAATCGACCTGACAACACTGGAGGACAGGAAGAATAGGGAGATGATAACGGCATATAAAATACATAGAGGAATTGAAAAGGTGGATAGGAACTGTGTGTTTCAGATGGGACGCAGGAACATGGGGACACAACTGGAAGATTATGACCCAGATGAGTCACAGGGATGTTAAGAAGTATTTCTTCAGTCAATGAGTTGTCAGGAAGTGGAACAGTCTGGGGAGTGATATAGTGGAGGCAGGATCCATGCATAGCTTTAAGAAGAGGCATGATGAAGCTAATGGGAAAAGGAAAGAGTGGACTTAGTAGCGTCGAGAGAAGAGGCGGGGCCAGGAGCTATGAATCGACCCCTACTATTAAAGATAGGTGAGTACACACACACAGTTGCGACTAGTGAGGAGTGGTCAGGAGCTGTGACTCGACCCCTGCAACAACAACCAGTTGAATACAAAGAACAGAAAACTAAGAGCGTCTCGGAAATAAACTTCTTCGAAGAGATTTCCAGAGCGTGGGTAGGAAAACTAATTAACCTTTTTCATTATCCCTGCTGACCAAACTCCAGCAGACGTGATCAAGCCTTGTCAAGAGGAACGCTCCGACGTCTATTATAACTGGCTAGTACGGATCCCAACTTGAGGCACTGGTTCTCAATAAATTGTTTTGGGTATTATTTGGTGTATGTTTGGTAGAAGTTGTGGTAATAGTTGTTGTTGGAGTTATGGTTGTATTATATTGCAGTATAATAAAAAATTTTCCTTTCTAAGTATAGAAGTTACTTACACCCTTTATTGTTAATGTAATTTATTTTAGGTGATGGTATATATACCTAAATGGTGACTTAGTGTATGAACATCTAGATTAATTATTCAACACACTTTGTCCAAATTATTTTCCCTTTAAGTTATTATTTTATTTTAAACGATTAAGAATGCATTATACTGTTTCAGTAATTTGATGTAAACGATGAATATCTGCACATAGTTTGCAAGATTCCCCCTTCCACATGATAGTGTATGTTGTTGTAATGGTGTTTGTAATGGTTTCACCTGTGTTAACGGTGTCAGAAAGGTTTTTGTTGTGGTGCTGGAAGTTGGGGAGGCGGCATTATTTTGGTATGTGTTAGTTTTTGGTGTTAGTGGTGTTGTTGGTGGCTTTGTTTAGGAAAGGTTCATACTAATCTTATATTGGAAATAATAAGATAACAGGGATATCTTGCTACTCCTACTTACACTTTGGTCACACTTCATAGACACGCACATGCATATATATATATACATACATCTAGGTTTTTCTCCTTTTTCTAAATAGCTCTTGTTCTTTTTATTTCTTCTATTGTCCATGGGGAAGTGGAAAAGAATCTTTCCTCCGTAAGCCATGCGTGTCGTATGAGGCGACTAAAATGCCGGGAGCAATGGGCTAGTAACCCCTTCTCCTGTATACAATTACTAAAAAAGAGAAGAAGAAAAACTTTATAAAACTGGGTTGCTTAAATGTGCGTGGATGTAGTGCGGATGACAAGAAACAGATGATTGCTGATGTTATGAATGAAAAGAAGTTGGATGTCCTGGCCCTAAGCGAAACAAAGCTGAAGGGGGTAGGAGAGTTTCAGTGGGGGGAAATAAATGGGATTAAATCTGGAGTATCTGAGAGAGTTAGAGCAAAGGAAGGGGTAGCAGTAATGTTAAATGATCAGTTATGGAAGGAGAAAAGAGAATATGAATGTGTAAATTCAAGAATTATGTGGATTAAAGTAAAGGTTGGATGCGAGAAGTGGGTCATAATAAGCGTGTATGCACCTGGAGAAGAGAGGAATGCAGAGGAGAGAGAGAGATTTTGGGAGATGTTAAGTGAATGTATAGGAGCCTTTGAACCAAGTGAGAGAGTAATTGTGGTAGGGGACTTGAATGCTAAAGTAGGAGAAACTTTTAGAGAGGGTGTGGTAGGTAAGTTTGGGGTGCCAGGTGTAAATGATAATGGGAGCTCTTTGATTGAACTTTGTATAGAAAGGGGTTTAGTTATAGGTAATACATATTTTAAGAAAAAGAGGATAAATAAGTATACACGATATGATGTAGGGCGAAATGACAGTAGTTTGTTGGATTATGTATTGGTAGATAAAAGACTGTTGAGTAGACTTCAGGATGTACATGTTTATAGAGGGGCCACAGATATATCAGATCACTTTCTAGTTGTAGCTACACTGAGAGTAAAAGGTAGATGGGATACAAGGAGAATAGAAGCATCAGGGAAGAGAGAGGTAAAGGTTTATAAACTAAAAGAGGAGGCAGTTAGGGTAAGATATAAACAGCTATTGGAGGATAGATGGGCTAATGAGAGCATAGGCAATGGGGTCGAAGAGGTATGGGGTAGGTTTAAAAATGTAGTGTTAGAGTGTTCAGCAGAAGTTTGTGGTTACAGGAAAGTGGGTGCAGGAGGGAAGAGGAGCGATTGGTGGAATGATGATGTAAAGAGAGTAGTAAGGGAGAAAAAGTTAGCATATGAGAAGTTTTTACAAAGTAGAAGTGATGCAAGGAGGGAAGAGTATATGGAGAAAAAGAGAGAAGTTAAGAGAGTGGTGAAGCAATGTAAAAAGAGAGCAAATGAGAGAGTGGGTGAGATGTTATCAACAAATTTTGTTGAAAATAAGAAAAAGTTTTGGAGTGAGATTAACAAGTTAAGAAAGCCTAGAGAACAAATGGATTTGTCAGTTAAAAATAGGAGAGGAGAGTTATTAAATGGAGAGTTAGAGGTATTGGGAAGATGGAAGGAATATTTTGAGGAATTGTTAAATGTTGATGAAGATAGGGAAGCTGTGATTTCGTGTATAGGGCAAGGAGGAATAACATCTTGTAGGAGTGAGGAAGAGCCAGTTGTGAGTGTGGGGGAAGTTCGTGAGGCAGTAGGTAAAATGAAAGGGGGTAAGGCAGCCGGGATTGATGGGATAAAGATAGAAATGTTAAAAGCAGGTGGGGATATAGTTTTGGAGTGGTTGGTGCAATTATTTAATAAATGTATGGAAGAGGGTAAGGTACCTAGGGATTGGCAGAGAGCATGCATAGTTCCTTTGTATAAAGGCAAAGGGGATAAAAGAGAGTGCAAAAATTATAGGGGGATAAGTCTGTTGAGTGTACCTGGTAAAGTGTATGGTAGAGTTATAATTGAAAGAATTAAGAGTAAGACGGAGAATAGGATAGCAGATGAACAAGGAGGCTTTAGGAAAGGTAGGGGGTGTGTGGACCAGGTGTTTACAGTGAAACATATAAGTGAACAGTATTTAGATAAGGCTAAAGAGGTCTTTGTGGCATTTATGGATTTGGAAAAGGCGTATGACAGGGTGGATAGGGGGGCAATGTGGCAGATGTTGCAAGTGTATGGTGTAGGAGGTAGGTTACTGAAAGCAGTGAAGAGTTTTTACGAGGATAGTGAGGCTCAAGTTAGAGTATGTAGGAAAGAGGGAAATTTTTTCCCAGTAAAAGTAGGCCTTAGACAAGGATGTGTGATGTCACCGTGGTTGTTTAATATATTTATAGATGGGGTTGTAAGAGAAGTAAATGCGAGGGTCTTGGCAAGAGGCGTGGAGTTAAAAGATAAAGAATCACACACAAAGTGGGAGTTGTCACAGCTGCTCTTTGCTGATGACACTGTGCTCTTGGGAGATTCTGAAGAGAAGTTGCAGAGATTGGTGGATGAATTTGGTAGGGTGTGCAAAAGAAGAAAATTAAAGGTGAATACAGGAAAGAGTAAGGTTATGAGGATAACAAAAAGATTAGGTGATGAAAGATTGAATATCAGATTGGAGGGAGAGAGTATGGAGGAGGTGAACGTATTCAGATATTTGGGAGTGGACGTGTCAGCGGATGGGTCTATGAAAGATGAGGTGAATCATAGAATTGATGAGGGAAAAAGAGTGAGTGGTGCACTTAGGAGTCTGTGGAGACAAAGAACTTTGTCCTTGGAGGCAAAGAGGGGAATGTATGAGAGTATAGTTTTACCAACGCTCTTATATGGGTGTGAAGCGTGGGTGATGAATGTTGCAGCGAGGAGAAGGCTGGAGGCAGTGGAGATGTCATGTCTGAGGGCAATGTGTGGTGTGAATATAATGCAGAGAATTCGTAGTTTGGAAGTTAGGAGGAGGTGCGGGATTACCAAAACTGTTGTCCAGAGGGCTGAGGAAGGGTTGTTGAGGTGGTTCGGACATGTAGAGAGAATGGAGCGAAACAGAATGACTTCAAGAGTGTATCAGTCTGTAGTGGAAGGAAGGCGGGGTAGGGGTCGGCCTAGGAAGGGTTGGAGGGAGGGGGTAAAGGAGGTTTTGTGTGCGAGGGGCTTGGACTTCCAGCAGGCATGCGTGAGCGTGTTTGATAGGAGTGAATGGAGACAAATGGTTTTTAATACTTGACGTGCTGTTGGAGTGTGAGCAAAGTAACATTTATGAAGGGATTCAGGGAAACCGGCAGGCCGGACTTGAGTCCTGGAGATGGGAAGTACAGTGCCTGCACTCTGAAGGATGGGTGTTAATGTTGCAGTTTAAAAACTGTAGTGTAAAGCACCCTTCTGGCAAGACAGTGATGGAGTGAATGATGGTGAAAGTTTTTCTTTTTCGGGCCACCCTGCCTTGGTGGGAATCGGCCGGTGTGATAATAAAAAAAAAAATGATTTTTGATAAATAATTTTAATCGATTGAGATCCTTCTGGAGATTCATAGTGTCCAGTCGACTGGATGGGAAGATCAATGCAACATCAAGGTAACAGAGCCAAGTGATAGTGTTTGTATGCTAGCATATCGTTCTGCTTCAAGGGGTTCCACTAATAAGAGAGCATGTGCTATGTTTAGCGGAGAGTCCATTTTCTTTCTGTTTCTTATTTAGAGGAAATCCTTAGAAATAGAATCTAATGCTGTTCGTGTAGAGTCCAGTTGTATCATCCATACTTGTTTAAAACTTGTTTTTCTTATGTTCAGCAAGTTTAAAAAGCAGTCTGGACACATAATGCTTATGAGTATTTGAAAAGATAATGTGAAGTACCCTTATACATATATAAAATATTCTAATGTTGGTACATACTATATTACTATAGATTATAAACATAAAATTTTAGGAAGAAACGGCAATGAAACCCAATATTGTCTCTGGAGCTACACAGAGTAGCTTCAGGGATGCCGCTCGACCTGAGCCGCATTTTGCCCACGTCTAGTGAGTTCATCATGTTAGTTTCTTACTTCTTCGTGTACAGTAGATGATCCTGAAAGCGTATTATTATTACAGTAATTTTAAGCAATAAACCAGAAAGGGTCATACAGTGTTGTCCTATGAGTGTAGCATGTAAGCATCTTAGGTAAGTGAGCTTTCCGTTGGTGTTACATTTTAGTTTGTCACTCCTTCATGCGGGTGATCTAGTGAGCTTATTAACATGTGAACTTCCCCTGATGATGATGAGTGAATCATAGGAACAACTCAGACGAAAGAGTGCTCAGCGATGCCGGTGAAGGTGGTCGTTGTCAGAGAAGAAAGTCGTCGATGGGTTGACTCAGGCAAGGTATCTTATATCTTATTAGGAGTCAGGGAGCGTGGTTCTTCTCAAGGATGACGGAATCTTTTTTAGAGAAATACTAATATATAAAAATACGGTTAAAAGAAATATAACCCAATTGGCCGTCTCCCATCTAGGCAAGACGACCCAAAAAGAAGAAACACTTTTACAATCACTCACTTAATTACTGTCTTGCTAGAGGGGCGCCAGTACTACAGCTCAAAGCTGCAAATATCCCCGCCCCTCCTTCAGAGTGAAGGTTCTGTACTTCCCACTTCTAGGCTCAAGTCCAGCTAACCAGTTTCTCTGAATCCCTTCATAAATGTTACGTTGTTCTCACTCCAACAGCACATCAAGTCATGAAAACCATTTGCCTCCACTTGCTTCTATCCAACACTATCACGCACGCTTCCTGGAAGTCTAAGCTACTCGCACACAAAACCCCTTTTACCCCTCTCCCTCCAACCTTTCCTAGGACGAACCATACCCCGTCATCCATCTACTTCAGATTCACACTACCTCTAAGTTATTATTTTTATTACATCCTCTCTAAATGATCGAATAATTTCAACAACCCCTCTTCAGCCTTCTTGATAATACTTTTAGAAACCTGGCGCCTCCTTCTAATTTTCAAGCTACGGAATCTTTGCATAATATTAACACCATATATTGCCCTCAGACACGACATGTTTACTGTCTCCAACCTTCTCTTTGTTGAGTATTCACCACCCATCCTTCACACCCATATAAAAGCATTGGTACCACTATACACTCATACAGTTCTTTTTTTGCTTCAATGGACAACGTTCATATGTCTCCACAAACTACTTAATGCGCCTCTCACCATTTTCCCTTCATCAGTTCTATGGTTCACCTCCTCTATCAATAGACCTCCCTCCATTCTGATATCAAGTCTTTCGTTACCTAATTTTTTGTGATATCCTCAACACCTTGCATTTTCCAAAATTCATTTTTAATTTACTTCATTAACTTAATGTACCAAATTTGTCCACCAATCTTTGGATCTTCTCTTCAGAATCTGCCAAAGGACAGTGTAATCAGTAAAAAAGCAACTCTGAGAATTCCCATTTTGTTTTAGATTCTTTATGTTCCAAACCCACACTCATATATATATATATATATATATATATATATATATATATATATATATATATATATATATATATATATATATATATATATATATATATATATATATATATATATGTCGTGCCGAATATGTAAAACTGGTCAATTAGCAAGAACACATTTAAAATTAAGTCCTTTCTAAAATTTTCTCTTATACGTTTAAAGATATATATTTTTCATTAATGTTAATGTAATTTTTTTTAAATTTGCACCCGAAGTATCTTAGAAAACTTACCTAACCTTATTATAACAAGAACAATTTATTTTAGCCTAACCCAACTAAATATATTTTAGATTTGTTTACAATAATTTAATAATAGCCTAACACAGTGAAATATATTTTTTTCGTTAGGTTCAGAATGATTTTGGCGAAATTATTGCATACACAAATTTTAGCTTGTTCTATATGGCAAGTTGAACGTTGCTGTTTAAGCCAAGATCGCAAGTTCTGCCTATTCGGCACGACATATATATATATATATATATATATATATATATATATATATATATATATATATATATATATATATATATATATATATATATATATATATATATATATATTATTGTAACCACGAAAAGAGTAGTATTAAACAATAACAACACTGCGACTAGCCGAGGAGTCGAATTTATGTCGTTTTGGCCCACCTCATGGTGAGCAAAAAATCGCACATGACGCCCTAACCCACGGGACCACGCAATCCTGCAAGAATGATGCACCCAGCAGAGCTAGGTGCGTGGTGAGGTAGCGTTTGGAACGATTGGACTTTGCAGTTAAAAATAGGAGAGGAGAGTTATTAGATGAAGGGTTGGAGGTATGAAGAACTGTTAATTGTTGTTGAAGATAGGGAAGCTATGATTTCGTGCATTGACCAGGGAAGTATAACATCTTGTAGGAGTAAGGAAGAGGCAGATGAAAGTATGGGGGAAGTCTGAGAAGATGTGGGTAGAATGAATTGGAGTACAACAGTTGGGACTAAATGATAGAAATGCTAAAAACAGGTGTCGATATAGTTCTGGAAAAGTTGGTGTATTTATTAAGAAAATATTTAGAGTGAGGATAAGGAACCTCGGGATTGGTAGATGTTAAAAAACTTACCTAATCTTATTATAATAAGCGCAATTTAATTTAGCCTAATCCAACTAAATATATTTTAGATAAGTTAAAATTAATTTAATAACAAACAAACATAATGAAATATATTGTTTTGTTTGGTTCAGAATGATTTTTGCGAATTTATTGCATACACAAATTTTCTCTTGCCGTATTCGGCAAGAAGAGCGTTGCTATTTAAGCCAAAATCGCAAATTTTACCTCTTCGGCACGACATATATATGTGAACAACTAACATTTTCGCATAAGCTCGCTCTTATAGGTCTGCTGGCCAACTTCTGTCATAACCTGACAGATGCATCCCAGGTAAGATATTATGTGGAATCCTCTTAGCAACACAATAATTCTATTTAAATCTTGAGTAGGATTCACTGTTTCTGCAGTCGTTATATATATAGGCTGTTCAAATGCAACTGGCAATATTCTCAGGTCGTGTTCTTCGTACTGTGTGTCGGTGCAAAGTACAATGCAGTTAAAAAGTGCAAGGGTTTAATGGGGGTGACTTATATTGAAGTATTCTCATACTTGTCACTCTATTTTGCCACTTTCATAAAACCATATCAAGAGGGCATAAGGGTAATTCCTTTGTAAAATTCAATAAAAAATGTCGCTGGCTCTTTTCCTCAGTCTGCTGTCCAGGAACAGCCGGTTTGTTATACGGCTATATAGGAATTCGTGAAAACATGTAAACTCTTCAAGACGATGGTAGTTTGTGTATTTGATGGTTAACCTACTGACAGTTCCAGTGGAATTTGCACAACCTGCGCCATCCATGGCGAGCAATGAATTGTGACCAGTAAGAGTCGATACACTGAAATCGGTGTTATTAAATTAAAACTAAATAAAATCACTTGTCGTATATGAGGGTCCACTGCAGGAAATCAGAGCAGTTTCTATCAGTTGTAACACTATATGACTATTGCCAAAGTTCATGCTGTTTAAAATATCTATCAGTTCACTCGAGGCTTAACTGCGGTGACTGTACACAATTGTTACAAGTAACGAGTAAATGGCCCTCTCTGTGGAAAGAGGCAAATGTAGTTCCTGCTCAAAAAAAAGAGCAGAGCAGAAATCATCAACTACAGACCAGTGTCACTCCTGTCAATCACTGGTAAGATCCTAGAGACAATATTCTCAAGACAAAAGACAGAGTTTTTTGACTACCACTCACTACATTGTGATCGTCAATATGGCTTTAGGGAAGGTTACTCTGCTGCTGATCTATTCTTAAACCTCTCCACTAAGTGGCACCAGTCACTGGATGAATCCAAAGTCAGCTGTGTGGTAGCACTGGACATTGCTGGTGCTTTCGACCGGGTGTGGCACCAGGGCCTCTTAGCAAAACTTCAAGCACTGGGAATTGCAGGCTCTACGCTGTCTCTTCAGTAATTACTTTCATGGTAGATCTCTATGGGTGTGTGTGCAGCTGCAGCCGCAGCAAGCAGCAACAAGGCTGCTCCTATATCTTGCCGTCCCCTGGACCTATCCGAACTCCAGTGATGGCCAAATTTGCAAGTACTGCTGCAACAACATGCAAGTTAACTATAGTTACATAAAAACTGACGGTGACGACAACGAAATGGACTAAAGATGACAGAAGAGGGACCGGCATTCAAGTACCAGACCTGCTGCCAGACGTGAACCAGACACGAGACGTTTTCCACTAAATGAAATAACTGACCTCCATATCAACTGCACCAGTGTTTAACGGGAAGACAACATGGCAGAAATCCTGATCAACTAAATCTCCAAGGAAATGCCAGGTCTGTAGGACTTTTTTCGTCAGTGCCAAACGAGGGAAAGATTTGAGCCTTTAAACATGACTGACCGGGATTCAAACAGCAGCTACTGCAAGACGTACAACTAGCGAAGTGAAATTCTCATCTTTGCTGACGTTCATCTGTTGACAGTAGCATCATATCTGTACCACCATCATATCACCTGTACCAGTGCTAACGAGAGGGAAACACAGGAGACATCGTCAAATCAACAGCACAAAACTCCAAGGTATAGGAAGGTTATCCCTCAGTGCCAGTCGTGGGAAAGAAGTGAATAGTTAAATAGTCAAGGTTAATGTTTTAGTAGCTGACCTATATTCAGCTGACCAGTGTACAGTGAGAGAATCATAGCAGAAAAAGCCAAATATATCTATAAACTCAAGGAAAGTCAGGTGGTGTTACTCCCCTCAGTGTTTTAAAAATGGCTGAGTCAGCAAAACAGGTCAGGAGACAACAACACGACACAACCCCCGATAAATGGAATTGAGGGGGATTTGGAAGGATAAAACCATTGATTAAACCTTTCTGGTCTACCAGAATGGAAAGGAGTTAGAAGTTAATTGGTGAAGCCAGACTGTGAAGTGAGGTGGGTAGGGGAGGGTGTAATAAAGGGTTAAATGTAAGGGTGTTGTGAAGTTAAGGGAAAAGTGAGCAGTGAAGAGGGTTTTGAAGAGGTTAACTGTAAGGGTTTTGTGAAGTTAAGGGAAAAGTGAGCAGTGAAGAGGGTTTTGAAGAGGAAATTTTACTAGTAATTCAGTGTAATTAAAGCAGATACTAAGTGTACTAGGGACTGGAAAAGAGAAATAAATATTATTGTATATGAGTAAAAGAGCGAAGAGTGAAAATGGCAGGCATTAGAGGGGTACAGGCTGCCATAATTATATTTATATTTCTTCTTCAATTCCATGAAGAAAGAAATCAGTCATGGGGGTTGGAAAAGGTGAATGGAGTAACAGCGCCCTGGACAGTAAAAGCCCAACAGTTGCCATCCTACCAGAAAAGTAAACCTCACTATCGCCGCAAGGTATGGCAACACCGCATACCCAAACAAAAACAATGCCACACAGCTCTTATTGTAGCGCTCTTAAGTGGTGATATCCAAATTAATCCAGGACCTCAAACTATTGTGCAGAGGCAAAACAGACAGATAAATGACGGCAATAATGACGGTCTAGTAGCTAGGGATGATAACCTTAACTCCATATGTAATGCATACATAGGTCAATGTGAGACAATACAGCCATTATTATCTCAAACACTACCAAACAGATGCATACACTGTACTAAAGTACGCATGAAAAACAGAAAAGGCACCTTATGTAAAATGTGTAAGGGGTGGGTGCATGATGGATGTATGTACAATTATAGCAACGGTGCCAGAATTCATTTTGTGTGTAATAAATGCACTTTGGCACAGTTACCCTTTAGCAGTGATGACATTGATTTACCTAATTTTAATACAAATGACCCATTGCCATATATTGATGATTATGATTGTTTTATGAAAACAGGCCTTCACTTTATTCATGTCAATGCAAGATCACTTCTTCCTAAATTGGCAGAGATTAGGATTCTAGCTAACAAAATTAGGGCGGCAGTTATAACCATCTCTGAATCTTGGTTGGATGATACAGTGACTGACGACGAGGTCAAAATAGAAGGTTACAATATAAAACGCTTAGATAGGAACAGAAAGGGTGGTGGAGTATGTGCCTACATTAGAAATGACTTAGCTTACAACCCAAGACCTGATTTAAATAACAATAAACTGGAGATTCTATGGTTTGAAGTGCTGCTTCCCAAGACCAAACCCATCTTAGTAGGAACTAGTTACAGCCCTCCTACCCAGGACCTGTTCTTAGAAGACTTTTCCAGAGTCTTGTCCGGAGTTGAAAGCAATTGCGAAACAATAATACTGGGCGACTTCAATATCTGTTTTCAGCAACAAAATAACGGGCTATGCAAAAGGTATAAGCAAATTCTAGGATTAAATAGCTACACCCAACTAATTAATAAACCAACCCGGATCACACAGTTCTCAGCCACCCTAATTGACCACATACTTTGCAACCGCGCTGAGAACATTAGTCAGTCAGGCGTCATTACCACAGGTCTTAGTGATCATTTCATCATTTACTGCACCAGGAAAATCACTAGGGATAGGATAGGCCTACACAGGACAATAAAAATGAGGTCAACTAGAAACTACAGTAAAGAAACACTGGTAAATAGGCTACACAATTGTGACTGGACAGAGATAACAAGTTGCACGGACGTAAACGATGCCTGGGAAAAAATCAAAACAATGTTCACTACCATTCTTAATAATATTGCACCAGTTAAAGAGGTTAGGATTAAACGAAGAACTGAACCCTGGATGACTACTGAGATATTAGATAATATGAAATTCAGAGACCAGCTGCTAAAAAGATTTAAAGCAAACAGACAGGATATTGCAGCACTAAATGAATTCCAAAGGGTGAGGAACAGAGTACAGAGGCTTATAAAAGGAGCAAAGGCAAAGCACTATTGCTCAAAAATTGAAGAATATAAGCATAACCCCAGAAAGCTCTGGCAACAACTAAAACAGTTGGGGTATAGCCATAAGCCAGTAGATAGGTCTAACATAGTACTCACTATCGATAATGAGGTATGCCACGAAACATCTAAGGTGGCAAATTGCTTTAATTCCTACTACACATCTGTTGCATCAACACTAGTAAGTAAACTATCAGCTGCGTCAAATACCTTTAACACAGACTCTGATAAGTTTCAAACATACTATACCAATAAAGGGGTAACCCCAAACAGTTGTCAACTAGTAAGTGTATCTCATGACTTCATTCAAAAAGAACTAAGCAGGTTAAACCCAACTAAGAGCACAGGCCCTGATAACATCCCGTCTAAGTTCCTAAAAGATGGTGCTTCTGAACTGTCAATCCCTATTGCTCACATAATAAATCTATCAATCACCACTAATACCGTACCGGAGGGGTTCAAGGAGGCCAGAGTTACTCCTATCTTCAAGAAAAATAATAGGTCTGATGTAAGCAACTATAGACCTGTTAGTATACTCAGTATAATATCTAAAATTCTGGAGAGGGCGGTGTATTCTCAAGTAGTTAAGTACCTTAATGACAACAGCATTCTCCATAGCTATCAATCGGGCTTTAGAAGATCCTACTCAACCGATACCTCCCTTATTAATCTGATGGATTACCTGAGAACTGAAATGTCAAAAGGGAACCTCATAGGTATGGTAACCTTAGACCTGCAAAAGGCCTTCGATACTGTCAACCACAATATATTATGTAAGAAACTTCAAGCTATCGGTATAGGTTCTGTAGACTTGTTTAAGTCCTACCTTAGCAACAGGAGACAAATAGTCAAAATCAACAAAACGGAATCAGAACCCCTGCCGATAACATGTGGAGTTCCCCAAGGTAGTATTCTGGGTCCCTTACTATTCTTATGTTATGTCAATGATATGCCTATCAGTGTCAAGTGCAAACTCCTACTGTATGCAGATGACAGTGCTCTGTTAGTGACAGGTAAAGACCCACAAGATATTGCTAATGTTTTAACACTGGAACTGGAGTCCTGCAGCAAATGGTTAGTAGACAACAAACTATCATTACACCTAGGGAAAACTGAAGCCATTCTCTTTGGAACGAAACATAAACTGAGAAGGGTAAATAATTTTAATGTTCAGTGTAATGGGGAGTCCATCACTTTGGTTTCATCAGTTAAATATCTGGGAATCCCCTTTGACCCATGCATGTCAGGAGAATTGATAGGGAACAGTGTAGTAAAGAAAGCGAATGCCAGGCTGAAGTTCCTGTATAGACAAGCACAGTGTCTACCTACTGAGGCTCGCAGGACCCTATGTCTAGCCCTTATACAATGCCATATGGATTACGCTTGCTCTTCTTGGTACTCTGCCTTGACAAAAAAACTGAAAGATAGACTGCAAATCACCCAGAACAAAATCGTAAGATTCATCGTGGGGCTGGGACCAAGAGAACATGTAGGCCAGGATGAATTACAGCAGTTGGATATGCTGAATGTTGAAGACAGAGTAAAACAGCTGAAGCTAAATCATGTTTATAAAATTGCTCACGAACAGTGTCCAGAATATCTTGCTGTCAATTTTGTCAAGGTTGGGAACCAAAGCAATCATAGTACTAGGGGGAGAGAGCACAACTTTGTAGTACCCACAGTCAGTGGCCAGGCTTCAAACACCTTTTATTGTACAGCAATAAAGGAATGGAACAGACTACCCACAAATGTCAAAGCCAGTCATAGCTTGAACCAGTTCAAGAAGACTGCCAAAAAGTGTCTGATGAATGAAGCAACAGAAAGGGAGGGGAATGATTTTCTATTTTTTAGCTAAAATACGTGTAAATTTTACCTTATCCCTAGTAATGACCCTCGTATTGTAGATAGTCGTAATGACCCTCGGGTAGTAGATAGTCTTAATGACCCTCGTATTGTAGATAGTCTTAATGACCCTCGTGTAGTAGATAGTCTTTTTAGTATGATAATAAGATGTTATCTTCATTATAGAATAATAAGAAAATATTATAACCTTTATATTATAATAATAAGGTAAAAGGACCCCAATGGAAATAAGTCACTCTGTCTGACTTTTTTGGGTTATCCTAGGTTCTCTACACATATGCTGCTATGTATGATAATTCTATGTAACTGTATTGTGTATACCTGAATAAATTTACTTACTTACTTACTTACTTATGGGTAGTTCTCAATGGATCGGAATCAGCAAGACATCCTATTGGGGCAAGTGTTCCACAAGGAAGCGTGCTGGGACCATTGTTATGGAATGTCTACTTCAACGACCTTCTTCATCTCATCCCAATATCCCATGCATATGCAGACGACTGTACATTGACATTCACTCATCCAAGAGAAGAAATGCCAGCTGCTCTAAGCTACATCAATCACCAGCTAAGAGCTACATCGGCTTGGGGAAATAGATGGCAAGTAACATTTGCACCTGAGAAAACGCAAATGATGATGATGTCTAGGCGCCATGATGGTAATGCTGGTGCAGTAGTAAGGATGAAGGGGAGGGTGTTGGCACCTGGAGAAGAAGTTGATATCCTTGGGTTGAAATTTGACTCCAAACTAACCATGAAGAACCATGTTGTAAATCTTGCAAACAAGGCAGCCAGGAAGCTTACAGCACTTAGCCGTATCTCGCATCTGCTTGACAGTAGGAGCTGCAAGATTCTGTACGAAGCACAAGTACGCTCACACCTTGAGTATGCTCCACTTTCTTGGTTTGCCTGCCCCCCCCCCTCTCATCTGCGACTGCTTGACAAAGTAGAGAAAAGAGCAAGACCTGTTTCTGTGCTCTTGAGTGGTGACCTGTACTTAACTCTGTGAAGAAGTGTCTTGTTTGCTCCCGTGGACTGAACCAAGATGCCCTCCATCGAGCAACTTTACCAGCAACTTAAGGAAGAATTGAGGGCAGCGAAGATGGAGATACGGCGATTGACCGAGGAAAACAAGAGGATTCGTAGTAGTCCTCCTGTTTCGAGTCCTCAGGTCAAGAAGGGATCGTGGTCAGTGGCTGGACAGCAGGGGACGACGAAGTTGACGATCAAGAAGACGAATGGAAAGCCAGAAACGATGAAGAAGAAAGAGACTGCTGTGGAAACTCCCGTGGAAACCTCCAACGCATTCTCGGTGCTACCCGACGAATGTGAGTCTACTACTGGGATCGTCACGACGAACGACAACAAGGAAGGTAAGAATATTGTTGTTGTTGGGGATAGCCAGGTTAGATACATGGATAGGGCATTCTGCTTGAAGGACAGGAGTAGGAGACAAAGGGTATGCTTTCCTGGGGCTGGGATGGAGGACATTGTTAGCCGGCTTGACAACATCATGAACGGTAATGGGATCAATCCTATTATTTGCCTCAGTGCTGGAGGCAATGATGTAGGCAAGCGTAGAAGTGAGGATTTAGTTAGAAAGTTCAGGACAGCTATAGACATGATTAGGAAGAAAAGGGGGCGCCCTGTTATATGTGGCATTTTGCCAAGAAGAGGTGTTGGTAATGAATGGTTGTCCAGAGCAATTGGTATTAATTGTTGGCTGGATAAACACTGTAAGGATAATGCAGTATCATTCATTGACAACTGGGACAACTTCTATGGCCGAAATGACATGTATGCCAGGGATGGGGTTCACTTATCCAGGGCAGGTGTGGGTTTTCTTGCTAACTCAGTTGAGGGGGTTGTTAGGACTTTAAACTAGGATTAGTTAGAGGTATGGGTTTAGAAATGATTAATAATGAGTATGGATATATTGACTTATGCTCTGATATTAAGAATCTTAATAGTAACTGTCATGGAGTAACTCTGGGTAATGATAATTTCAGAAATTGTGTAAAAACAAAGATGAATAGGAAAAATGTGCAGAAGAAAAAACATATGATGGTATTTTATGCTAACAGTCGAAGTGCAAGAAATAAAATTAATGAACTACGTTTGGTAGCATGTGCTGGGAACTTTGATATCATTGCATTAACTGAAACGTGGTATGATTTAAAGAGTCGGGATATGACTGCTGAGTGTAATATTCAGGGATTTAAGTTATTCAATGTGGATAGATGTAATGGGAAGGGGGGAGGAGTTGCATTGTATGTTCGAGAAAATATTAATTGTTGCATAAAAACAGGTATAAAAATAGATGGAGCAGTAACAAAGTCTGTTTGGGTAGAGTTCGTGGAGGGTCAAGAAAAACTAATTCTAGGTGTAATATACCGACCTCCAGGCTTGGATCACGATAGAGGGAGACTTCTTTGGGACGAAATTGTTAGGGCTTCTGGACACAGTAACGTAGTCATAGTAGGGGACTTTAACTTTAGCCAAATTGACTGGAATTCTTTGACAGGTAATCTAGAGTCCAGTGACTTTATGGAAACAGTTCAGGACTGTTTTCTGAAACAGAGTGTAACTGAGCCTACCAGGGGTAATAATTTGCTAGACCTAGTCTTGTCAAATAAGGAAACACTCGTGAATAATCTGGAGATCACTGAAGAGCTTGGCGCAAGTGATCACAAATCCATCACTTTTAGCATTAATTGGGAATGCAAGAATAATGATAATACAGTAAAAATCCCTGATTTTCGTTCTGCCGATTATAATGGACTTAGGGAACATCTGTCTAATCTTGATTGGGGTTATCTAGCTAATGATTTTATTGACAATAATCATACTTATGAATATGAAGGGATCTGCTTTTATGATTGTTTTCTTAATAATGTACACAGTGCCCAGAGTATATACATTCCCCAGAGAGAATTTAGGTCTAATAATAACGATCCCAAATGGGTTAACAGGAGGCTAAAGCATCTATTAGGGGAGAAAAGGGGAATTTATAGGCGCATCAGAAGAGGAGAGGTTAACCTTACTGACCAATATGTTCAGCTTAAAAGAGAAGTAAAAAGGGCGATTAGAAAGGCTAAACGTGACTATGAAATTAGAGTTGCTAATGAATCAAAGACTAATCCAAAGGGGTTCTTTCAAGTGTATAGGACGAAGGTGAAGGAAAAAGTAGGACCTCTGAAATCTGGGAATGGACAGCTGACGGATAATGAACTGGAAATGTGTTCCTTATTTAATGACTATTTTTTGTCAGTTTTTACACAGGAAGATGTAAATGAGATTCCAGTAATTAACAATTATTTAGTTCCTGATGAATTTAAGTTAACTAATATTACTGTCACGAGGGACATGGTTATTAAACAGATAGACAAACTGAAACAAAATAAGTCCCCGGGACCCGATAAGTTGTTTTCAAGGGTACTTAAGGAATGCAAGATGGAGCTTAGTCAGCCATTAACGAGTGTATTCAATGCGTCCATCCTTACCAGTGTTGTGCCAGAGTTGTGGAAGATGGCTAATGTGGTTCCTATATTCAAATCAGGGGATAAGTCCACTCCTTCAAATTACCGTCCAATAAGCCTGACATCTATAGTGGGCAAGTTATTAGAATCAATTATAGCTGACATTATCAGAAGTCACCTTGAAGAGCATAACTTGATAAATGAATCTCAGCATGGATTCACGAGAGGTCGTTCCTGCCTGACAAACTTACTGACGTTCTTCAATAGAACATTTGAGGCAGTTGACAGTGATAAGGAATATGATATTGTTTATTTGGATTTTAGTAAAGCCTTCGACAGAGTACCTCACAAGAGACTCTTAAGAAAAGTGGCAGCTCATGATATAGGAGGTAAAGTTCTAGCATGGATTGAGGCATGGCTTACCAATAGAAAGCAGAGAGTTACCATTAATGGAGTGAAATCTGAATGGGGATTTGTCACTAGTGGCGTTCCACAAGGATCAGTTTTAGGGCCTCTACTGTTCATAATTTACATTAATGACCTTGATGAAGGGATTACTAGTGACATGAGTAAGTTTGCTGATGATACAAAGATAGGCCGTATAATTCACTCTGAGGAGGATATCAATGAACTCCAGGACGATTTGAACAAATTAATGTCTTGGTCTGAAAAATGGCAGATGAAGTTTAATGTGGATAAGTGTAAGGTACTTGCCCTTGGTAATGAAAAAAACCCTCGAAGCTATAATCTAGGTGAAGTAGAGCTTGGCCATACAGAATGTGAAAAAGACTTGGGAGTCATGGTAAGCAGAAATCTAAAGCCAAGACAGCAGTGCCTTAATGTGCGCAACAAGGCCAACAGATTACTTGGATTTATCTCATGAAGTATAAGTAACAGAAGTCCAAAAGTTATTTTACAGCTCTATACATCACTAGTGAGGCCTCATTTAGATTATGCTGCTCAGTTTTGGTCCCCTTACTACAGGATGGACATAGACTCATTAGAGAACATACAGAGAAGAATGACTAAAATGATTTACTGTGTAAGGAACCTCCCGTATGAAGATAGACTTAAAGCCTTAAATCTCCACTCTCTGGAGAGGCGTAGAATGAGGGGAGATATCATTGAAGTGTATAAGTGGATGACGGGCATAAACAAGGGAGACATTAATAAAGTACTGAGGGTGTCGAACCAGGTAAGAACCAGGAATAATGGATTTAAGTTGGATAAATTTAGATTTAGAAAGGACATAGGTAAGTACTGGTTTTCTAACAGAGTTGTAGATGCGTGGAACAGTCTTCCCAGTGGGGTGATAGAGGCTAGGACCTTGGGTAGCTTTAAGAAGAGACTGGACAAATATATGAGTGGGAGGGGCTGGGTTTGATTGGTGTCAAGGGGTACGGGAGTTATTCCTTGAGTAGGTAGGTAAGACACAAAGGCAACAGTTAGGCAACTTTATTCCGAAACGTTTCGCCTACACAGTAGGCTTCTTCAGTCGAATACAGAAAGTAGGCAGGAACAGTAGAGATGTGAAGACGATGTAATCAGTCCATCACCCTTGAAGTCGTAGAATTTGAGGTTGTCAGTCCCTCAGCCTGGAGAGTTCAGTTCCATAGTCAGGAACTATCTGAAGATCAAGCGACAGTGCGGAGACTTAAATACTGTCGGAAGGAGAGGTGCATAGTAGTAGTAGTAGTAGAAGTGAGAATGTAGCCTCTGATAGGTCAGGTCCCTCTCAGATCCAACAGTTCTCACTTGAAAGGGTTGTCCAAGGTGTTTTCTGTACCAAGAGGCCATGTGTTGCAGTGTCTGACAAGATGAACATCAAAATGGTATAAAATACCGACAGGTTGGTAGGTAAGACACAAAGGCAACAGTTAGGCAACTTTATTCCGAAACGTTTCGCCTACACAGTAGGCTTCTTCAGTCGAATACAGAAAGTAGGCAGGAACAGTAGAGATGTGAAGACGATGTAATCAGTCCATCACCCTTGAAGTCGTAGAATTTGAGGTTGTCAGTCCCTCAGCCTGGAGAGTTCAGTTCCATAGTCAGGAACTATCTGAAGATCAAGCGACAGTGCGGAGACTTAAATACTGTCGGAAGGAGAGGTGCATAGTAGTAGTAGTAGTAGAAGTGAGAATGTAGCCTCTGATAGGTCAGGTCCCTCTCAGATCCAACAGTTCTCACTTGAAAGGGTTGTCCAAGGTGTTTTCTGTACCAAGAGGCCATGTGTTGCAGTGTCTGACAAGATGAACATCAAAATGGTATACAATACCGACAGGTTGGGAGGTAAGACACATAGGCAACAGTTAGGCAACTGTGTAGGCGAAACGTTTCGGAATAAAGTTGCCTAACTGTTGCCTTTGTGTCTTACCTACCAACCTGTCGGTATTTTATACCATTTTGATGTTCATCTTGTCAGACACTGCAACACATGGCCTTTTGGTACAGAAAACACCTTGGACAACCCTTTCAAGTGAGAACTGTTGGATCTGAGAGGGACCTGACCTATCAGAGGCTACATTCTCACTTCTACTACTACTACTACTATGCACCTCTCCTTCCGACAGTATTTAAGTCTCCGCACTGTCGCTTGATCTTCAGATAGTTCCTGACTATAAGGGTGATGGACTGATTACATCGTCTTCACATCTCTACTGTTCCTGCCTACTTTCTGTATTCGACTGAAGAAGCCTACTGTGTAGGCGAAACGTTTCGGAATAAAGTTGTCTAACTGTTGCATATGTGTCTTACCTAACAACCTGTCGGTATTGTATACCATTTTGATGTTCATCTTGTCAGACACTGCAACACGTGGCATCTTGGTACAGAAAACACCTTGGACAAGCTTTTCAAGTGAGAAGGGTTGGATCTGAGAGGGACATGACCTCTCAGTTGCCTCTCACTACTACTACTACTACTACTACCCTGCACCTCTCCTTCCGACAGTATTTAAGTCTCCGCACTGTCGCTTGATCTTCAGATAGTTCCTGACTATGGAACTGAACTTCTCCAGGCCGAGGGACTGACAACCTCAAATTCTACGACTTTAAGGGTGATGGACTGATTACATCGTCTTCACATCTCTACTGTTCCTGCCTACTTTCTGTATTCGACTGAAGAAGCCTACTGTGTAGGCGAAACGTTTCGGAATAAAGTTGTCTAACTGTTGCATATGTGTCTTACCTAACAACCTGTCGGTATTGTATACCATTTTGATGTTCATCTTGTCAGACACTGCAACACGTGGCATCTTGGTACAGAAAACACCTTGGACAAGCTTTTCAAGTGAGAAGGGTTGGATCTGAGAGGGACATGACCTCTCAGTTGCCTCTCACTACTACTACTACTACTACTACCCTGCACCTCTCCTTCCGACAGTATTTAAGTCTCCGCACTGTCGCTTGATCTTCAGATAGTTCCTGACTATGGAACTGAACTTCTCCAGGCCGAGGGACTGACAACCTCAAATTCTACGACTTTAAGGGTGATGGACTGATTACATCGTCTTCACATCTCTACTGTTCCTGCCTACTTTCTGTATTCGACTGAAGAAGCCTACTGTGTAGGCGAAACGTTTCGGAATAAAGTTGTCTAACTGTTGCATATGTGTCTTACCTAACAACCTGTCGGTATTGTATACCATTTTGATGTTCATCTTGTCAGACACTGCAACACGTGGCATCTTGGTACAGAAAACACCTTGGACAAGCTTTTCAAGTGAGAAGGGTTGGATCTGAGAGGGACATGACCTCTCAGTTGCCTCTCACTACTACTACTACTACTACTACCCTGCACCTCTCCTTCCGACAGTATTTAAGTCTCCGCACTGTCGCTTGATCTTCAGATAGTTCCTGACTATGGAACTGAACTTCTCCAGGCCGAGGGACTGACAACCTCAAATTCTTCGACTTTAAGGGTGATGGACTGATTACATCGTCTTCACATCTCTACTGTTCCTGCCTACTTTCTGTATTCGACTGAAGAAGCCTACTGTGTAGGCGAAACGTTTCGGAATAAAGTTGTCTAACTGTTGCATATGTGTCTTACCTAACAACCTGTCGGTATTGTATACCATTTTGATGTTCATCCTGACTATGGAACTGAACTCTCCAGGCTGAGGGACTGACAACCTCAAATTCTACGACTTCAAGGGTGATGGACTGATTACATCGTCTTCACATCTCTACTGTTCCTGCCTACTTTCTGTATTCGACTGAAGAAGCCTACTGTGTAGGCGAAACGTTTCGGAATAAAGTTGCCTAACTGTTGCCTTTGTGTCTTACCTACCAACCTGTCGGTATTTTATACCATTTTGATGTTCATTCCTTGAGTAGCTTTAGGTAGATGTCGTTTTGATAAGGACCTGCCTCGTATGGGCCAGTAGGCCTTCTGCAGTGTTCCTACATTCTTATGTTCTTATGTTCTTATCTCTCTCCTGGACCCATCCTGGATAGATCTGTCATTTCAGCAGAGCCTTCAACTTAGGAGGGATGTGGGTGGCCTTACTGTTATGTACAAGGCCAATATTTAAAGTAAAAGGACACAAGTGCAACTAATGTGACATTTATTGTGGCAACGTTTCGCTCTCCAGGAGCTTTATCAAGCCATTACAAACAATACATGGACACAGAGGGTATATAAAGGCTCAGAGTGAGGTGAATACTAGTGAGGTACCATTCCGATGTTCACTAGTGGTGGTAGTAGTAGTAGTAGTAGTGGTAGTGACAAAAGCAATTAATTCGTACATGAGTAAAAGGATATAAAAGCTATTACTTGGGTAACATAAAAATAGGTTGGACAAATATAAACTGGAATGAGGCAGGTTGTTTCAGTGTTCACTCTCTGTGCTTTGTGTAGTATAACAGGAGAGACTATGTGATGGCAGGGTTTACTGTTTTCAGGAGGATTCTTGCTAAGACTTCGGAGATGGTGAAGCTGCCGTTGTTTTATTTAATTGTATTCGAAACAGCGATCAGTGCTGATTCAAGGCACTTGCGTGTGCGGAAATTAGTTTCTTTTATCACTAATTGGGTGTCTCTGAATTTCATAAGATGATTGGTGGAATTTCGGTGTTGTACACAGGCGTTGTTTAAGTTGTCGTTCCTACATGCGTATATGTGTTCATTGAGGCGGGTGTCGAGGTTTCTTGCTGTTTCACCTACGTAGATCTTGTCACAGCCTCCACAGGGTATAGTGTAAACTCCTGCATTGACTGGTTCGTGGTGCTTGGGTTTTGTCCTGGTTAGATCCTTTATTGAAGTGGTAGAAGCGATGGCGACTCTGGTGTTAGCTTGTGAAAGTACTTTTGAGACGTTTAGTGCAACCTGGCTGTTGGGAAGAATTATAACTTTGTTATACTACACAAAGCACAGAGAGTGAACACTGAAACAACCTGCCTCATTCCAGTTTATATTTGTCCAACCTATTTTTAGGTTACCCAAGTAATAGCTTTTATATCCTTTTACTCATGTACGAATTAATTGCTTTTGTCACTACCACTACTACTACTACTACTACCACCACTAGTGAACATCGGAATGGTACCTCACTAGTATTCACCTCACTCTGAGCCTTTATATACCCTCTGTGTCCATGTATTGTTTGTAATGGCTTGATAAAGCTCCTGGAGAGCGAAACGTTGCCACAATAAATGTCACATTAGTTGCACTTGTGTCCTTTTACTTTACATATTGTCGGTAATTCTACCAACTTTATTACAAGGCCAATATTGTCAAAGTACCACACTTGGATCCACTTCGAGGACAGCGTGAAACAAGCTTTTATGCCACAAGACAGGCAGAAAGCAGCAACTTCACTCTGGCTGTACCCTCCTCCAGAACATCACTCCATCTGAGATCATACATACCCAGGATGACTCGAGTATGGAACACATTCGAACAGCATAATGATATCAACTAGATAAAGTCAGCTGATCAAATGAAAATTCTGACCCACAGATGGCTCCAACTTCATCCTGTTCCCTACTTATATGTCTCATAAAAATAAAAATGCTTTCAAATGAGCTGATGTAGGTAACAGCTCTTAGCTTGCCAATAAAGTTAGGAATCCTTAACCTGTAAATAGCTTGTCAATAAAGCCAGGGATCAAACCCTGTGTAAAAAAAAAAAAATGGATATGATATGGCAGTGCATCCTCAATTATCCCCCATGGAGCCTCTACCCTTTTGGCCTTCTCAAGTGTGCGGGAAGTACTTCAAAGGATCAGGTATTAAATTATGTCTGTTATTTCCTGTATGCACGGTAGGAAAGCTTTGATGAGGGGGGAATTCAGATATTTATCAAGCTCTCAAAGTTATTTTCACGCCCTTGCTTTCTAGTGCATGTATTTTGCACCGTCTACCAAGTCTCTTTTTATATGGAGTAATTTCGGTGTTCATGTTTTGGATCAGTACATCAAGGACTTTCCTGGTGTAAATTATGTTCCTTTCTCTCCCAAGTTCCATGAATGCAGTTTCATGCAGTTCAGACGCTCGATTGTACAAGTACAGAATGTTCTTTGTAGATTTTCCAGCTCATTAATCTCCCCTGTAATGAAAAGGGTGCCCTCAGTATATTACCGTTTCTCACTCGGTGGAGATCAAATTACATATTATATAGAGTATGATGATTGAGACACTTATGCAACATATGGGAATCTTTATTGAGGGAATGTTTCGTCACACAGTGGCTTCATCAGTCCAATACAAAGCAGAAAGGTGTAAGGAGATGAGGAGTTTAAGGTAATCAGTCCCTCAGCCTGGAGTCGATGTGTTCAGTCCATCAATCGACAAGATTGTCAACTTGTCGGTGTTTTTAAGCCATTTATCACAAATATAGAGTATAATTATTGCCTGTCTCTGGTCTTAAAAGTTCTGGTTATCCAGCCTATGATTTTTCTTGCGGTATCAATGGCAATGTTGTTGTGATACTTGAATGTGAGATCTTCCGACATCCTTACTCCTATGTCTCGCACATGGTACTTTCGCTCTAGTTAATGACTTTTGTTTGTTTTGTACTCCGTTACAGTCTTCATTTCTACCTTTCTTGCACAGCGGAGCAAATGAAACTTGTCCTAGTGAAACACCATATTGTTGTCTGAGGTTCTTTGAAGACTTGATTTGTATCCATCTGATATTCATCTTGATCAGACTCTGGACCTGATAATGTCAAAAAAGACTGATGCACCCTTGAGTATTCTTCACCTAACATAAGTTTCACTCATGATGAGTGGACCTGATATTGTCAAAGACGACTATGCTTCACCTAAAATGAGCTACACTCATGATGAGGGAAAAATCTCTGAATCTCTTAACTGTGTGGGAAGGATCCGAGACCCTCACTCACTGTCGGAAAAAGATACCTGAGTCTCTCTTGCGGTGGGAGAAGGATCTCTGCTCTCTTACCCAGAGATTGAAGGGACATTGCGTCTCAGAGTCTATGAAGGATCCTTGAGGCTTAATCATTCATGGTGTGGCGAGGTAAGGATTCATGAGAAGTCCCTATAGTGAGGGAAGGATCCCTAAACATCACATACAGTGAAAGAAAGATACCTGAGCCTCACTCAAGGTGGGCAGAGACCGCTGAGCCTCAGCCACAGTGAAGGAAGGATCCCTATGTTTGACTCAGCGTAAAGGAAGGATACCTGAGTTTTACCCGCTCTGTAATATGGTTCTGTGAACTTCATCCAAGGTGTAGGAAGGATCCTTGAGTCTCATCCACTGTGAGATAAGGATCCCTGAGTCTCACCCACGGTGAGGTAAGGATCATTGAGACTCATACACGGTGAGATAAGAATCCTTCATTCTAACTCAAGCAGAGGAAAGGACCACTGACTCACTAATGGGAGGGAAGGATTCCTCATCCCCGCTCTTGGGGGGTGGTGGAGGGTTCCTTGAATCTCTCCCTCTTTGAGAGCCGGATCCCTGAGCGTCATTCAAAACATCCTTTTAAAAAAAACGGAAAGAGAGTGAGTGACTCTTCTTTACCATGTAGTCATTAAAATAGACAAAAAATATATTGAAGCCCCTGGCATCTCTATGCCAAACACATTTTACAATTTCCATTTTCATTTTATTATTCCCTTCGCTTTTATATCAAGTTTGTGCTTTTAGATTTTCTTGGGAATGTTCAAGTGTCATCTCAAACACTCTTGGGAGGGTTCAAGTGTGATGTCGAACACTCTTGGGAGGGTTCAAGTGTGATGTCAAACACTCTTAGGAGGGTTCAAGTGTGATCTCAAACACTCTTAGGAGGGTTCATTTGTGATGTCGTACACTCTTGGGAGGGTTCAAGTGTGATCTCGAACACTCTTGGGAAGGTTCAAGTGTGATGTCGAACACTCTTGAGAGGGTTCAAGTGTGATCTCGAACACTCTTGGGAGGGTTCAAGTGTGATCTCGAACACTCTTGGGAGGGTTCAAGTGTGATCTCGAACACTCTTGGGAGGGTTCAAGTGTGATCTCGAACACTCTTGGGAGGGTTCAAGTGTGATATCGAACACTCTTGAGAGGGTTCAAGTGTGATCTCGAACACTCTTGGGAGGGTTCAAGTGTGATATCGAACACTCTTGTGAGGGTTCAAGTGTGAAGTCAAACACTCTTAGGAGGGTTCAAGTGTGATGTCAAACACTCTTAGGAGGGTTCAAGTGTGATCTCAAACACTCTTAGGAGGGTTCATTTGTGATGTCGTACACTCTTGGGAGGGTTCAAGTGTGATCTCGAACACTCTTGGGAAGGTTCAAGTGTGATGTCGAACACTCTTGAGAGGGTTCAAGTGTGATCTCGAACACTCTTGGGAGGGTTCAAGTGTGATCTCGAACACTCTTGGGAGGGTTCAAGTGTGATCTCGAACACTCTTGGGAGGGTTCAAGTGTGATCTCGAACACTCTTGGGAGGGTTCAAGTGTGATATCGAACACTCTTGAGAGGGTTCAAGAGGGTTCAAGTGTGATATCGAACACTCTTAGGAGGGTTCAAGTGTGATGTCAAACACTCTTAGGAGGGTTCAAGTGTGATCTCGAACACTATCTCGAACACTCTTGGGAGGGTTCAAGTGTGATCTCGAACACTCTTGGGAGGGTTCAAGTGTGATATCGAACACTCTTGAGAGGGTTCAAGTGTGATCTCGAACACTCTTGGGAGGGTTCAAGTGTGATATCGAACACTCTTGAGAGGGTTCAAGTGTGATGTCAAACACTCTTAGGAGGGTTCAAGTGTGATCTCGAACACTACTATATCTTGGGAGGGCTCAAGAAGGATCTCAAACATTTAATAATGAATCTGTTTTTAATATCTCTGAGGTAACTTTCATGAATATTTAGGGGAATTATTATTTTTGTTTGTTATAAAAGCAGTATTAATGATCTTTTTTTTTTCTTCTTCTTCTTCTTCTTCTTCTTCTTCTTCTTCTTCTTCTTCTTCTTCTTCTTAATATTATTATTATTATTATTATTATTATTATTATTATTATTATTATTATTATTATTATTATTGTTATTATTGTTGATATTAGTATTACTACTAGTATAAATCTTATCCATTAACTTGTGCTAAGGATAGAATATAGCTTTTATCGAGCAAATTAATCTGAGGTAGGATATCAGTTTTAAGTCAGTAAATTATATCGCAGGATAACATGTCACTTAACAAACCAAAATAACAATAACAGCTCAAAACCAATAAACTGATCTTAAAATATATAACATATCTCATCGTATAAACTTAGATAAAGAAGGATAACAGCTCATATCCTGCAAACTGATCAGAGGAAGGCTAATGTTTCTTATCTTGCAGGTTCAACAGTGCAACGAAACGTTTGCACTGTGCTGAATAATAAATTGCATGGAGGATAACCAAGCTCGTAGCAGCAAGTTATAACCATTAAGTTGTCTTTACTCTTATTGCACCAAGTGGAATAAGAAATTTGGGTGGGTTTCACATTAGCTTTCCTAAATTTAGAAGTCTCCGTGTTGCACACACACACTATAATATGCAACAAGGAGAGCACACACTAAAGAGTAATATTTTACTTTAGACATTTGTTATGAGGACAGGCATGAAGTAGAGCTTCCAGGCAGCCAGCCAAGCACTCTGCTAACGCACGTTGTCTTCACTACCACACGTTGTCTTCACTACCACATGTTGTCTTCACTACCACATGTTGTCTTCACTACCACATGTTGTCTTCACTACCACATGTTGTCTTCACTACCACATGTTGTCTTCACTACCACACGTTGTCTTCACTGCCACAGGTTGTCTTCACTGTCAAATGTTGTCTTTACTACCACATGTTGTCTTCACTACCACATGTTGTCTTCACTACCACATGTTGTCTTCACTACCACATGTTGTCTTCACTACCACATGTTGTCTTCACTACCACATGTTGTCTTCACTGCAACACGTTGTCTTCACTGCCACATGTTGTCTTCACTACCACATGTTGTCTTCACTACCACATGTTGTCTTCACTTCCACATGTTGTCTTCGCTACCACACGAAGTCTTCACTGCCACATGTTGTCTTCACTACCACACGTTGTCTTCACTGCCACATGTTGGCTTCACTGTCAAATGTTGTCTTTACTACTACATGTTGTCTTCACTACCACATGCTGTCATCACTTCCACATGTTGTCTTCACTTCCACTTGTTGTCTTCGCTACCACACGAAGTCTTCACTACCAAATGTTGTCTTTACTACCACATGTTGTCTTCACTACCACATGTTGTCTTCACTACCACATGTTCTCTTCACTACCACGCGTTGTCTTCATTACCACATATTGTGTTCAATACCATATGTTGTCTTAACTACCACATACTGTCTTCACTACCACATGTTGTCTTTACTACCACATATTGTCTTCACTACCACATGTTGTCTTCACCGCCACATATTGTGTTCAATACCACATATTGTGTTCACCACCACATATTGTCTTCACTACCACATATTGTCTTCACTACCACATATTGACTTCACTATCACTTGTTGTTTTTACTATCACATGTTGTCTTCACTACCACATGTTGTCTTCACTACCACATGTTGTCTTCACTACCACATGTTGTCTTCACTACCACATGTTGTCTTCACTACCACACGTTGTCTTCATTACAACATGTTGCCTTCACTACCACATGTTGTGTTCACTATCTCATGTTGTCTTCGCTACCACATGTTGTCTTCACTACAACATGTTGTCTTCACTACCACACGTTGTCTTCAATAGCACATGTTGTCTTCACTACCACACGTTGTCTTCACTACCACACGTTGTCATCACTACCACATGTTGTCTTCACTACCACTTGTTGTCATCACTACCACACGTTGTCATCACTACAACATGTTGTCTTCACTACCACATATTGTCTTCACTACCACATGTTATTATCACTTCGACATGTTGTCTTCACTACTACATGTTGTCTTCACTACCATATGTTGTCTTCACTAACACACGTTGTCATCACTACCACATGTTGTCTTCACTACCACATGTTGTCTTCACTACCACATGTTGTCTTCACTACCACATGTTATCTTCACTACCACATGCTATCTTCACTATCACATGTTGTCATCACTACCACATGTTGTCATCACTACCACATGTTGTCATTACTACCACATGTTTTCTTCACTACCACATGTTGTCTTCACTACCACATGTTATCTTCACTACCACATGTTGTCTTCACTGCCACATATTGTCTTCACTACCACATATTGTCTTCACTACCACATATTGTCTTCACTACCACATATTGTCTTCACTACCACCTATTGTCTTCACTACCACCTATTGTCTTCACTACCACATATTGTCTTCACTACCACATATTGTCTTCACTACCACATGTTGTCTTCACTACCACATATTGTCTTCACTACCACATATTGTCTTCATTACCACATATTGTCTTCACTACCACATATTGTCTTCACTACCACATATTGTCTTCACTACCACATATTGTCTTCACTACCACGTATTTTCTTCACTACCACATATTGTCCTCACTACCACATATTGTCTTCACTACCACATGTTGTTTTCACTACCACATATTGTCTTCACTACCACATATTGTCTTCACTACCACATATTGTCTTCACTACCACATGTTGTCTTCACTACCACATATTGTCTTCACTACCACATATTGTCTTCGCTACCACATGTTGTCTTCACTACCACATATTGACTTCACTATCACTTGTTGTTTTTACTATCACATGTTGTCTTCACTACCACATGTTGTCTTCACTACCACATGTTGTCTTCACTACCACATGTTGTCTTCACTACCACACGTTGTCTTCATTACAACATGTTGTCTTCACTACCACATGTTGTGTTCACTATCTCATGTTGTCTTCGCTACCACATGTTGTCTTCACTACAACATGTTGTCTTCACTACCACACGTTGTCTTCACTACCACATGTTGTCTTCACTACCACATGTTGTCTTCACTACCACATGTTGTCTTCACTACCACATGTTATCTTCACTACCACATGCTATCTTCACTATCACATGTTGTCATCACTACCACATGTTGTCATCACTACCACATGTTGTCATTACTACCACATGTTTTCTTCACTACCACATGTTGTCTTCACTACCACATGTTATCATCACTACCACATGTTGTCTTCACTACCATATATTGTCTTCACTACCACATATTGTCTTCACTAACACATATTGTCTTCACTACCACATATTGTCTTCACTACCACATATTGTCTTCACTACCACATATTGTCTTCACTACCACATATTGTCTTCACTACCACATATTGTCTTCACTACCACATGTTGTCTTCACTACCACATATTGTCTTCACTACCACATATTGTCTTCATTACCACATATTGTCTTCACTACCACATATTGTCTTCACTACCACATATTGTCTTCACTACCACATATTGTCTTCACTACCATGTATTTTCTTCACTACCACATATTGTCTTCACTACCACATGTTGTCCTCACTACCACATATTGTCTTCACTACCACATGTTGTTTTCACTACCACATATTGTCTTCACTACCACATATTGTCTTCACTACCACATATTGTCTTCACTACCACATGTTGTCTTCACTACCACATATTGTCTTCGCTACCACATGTTGTCTTCACTGCCACATGTTGTCTTCACTACCACATATTGTCTTCACTACCACATATTGTCTTCACTACCACATATTGTCTTCACTCCCACATGTTGTCATCACTACCACATATTGTCTTCACTACCACATAGTCTTCACTACCACATATTGCCTTCACTACCACATATTGTCTTCACTACCACATATTGTCTTCACTACCACATTTCGTCTTTACTACCACATATTGTCTTCACTGCCACATATTGTCTTCACTACCACATATTGTCTTCACTACCACCTATTGTCTTTACTACCACCTATTGTCTTCACTACCACATATTGTTTTCACTACCACATATTGTCTTCACTACCACATATTTTCTTCACTACCACCTATTGTCTTCACTACCACATATTGTCTTCACTACCACATATTGTCTTCACTACCACATATTGTCTTCACTACCACCTATTGTCTTCACTACCATCTATTGTCTTCACTACCACCTATTGTCTACACTAACACATATTGTCTTCATTACTACATATTGTCTTCACCACCACATATTGTCTTCACTACCACATATTGTCTTCACTACCACCTATTGGCTTCAGTACCACCTATTGTCTTCACTACCACATATTGTCTTCATTACCACATATTGTCTTCACTACCATCTATTGTCTTAACTACCACATATTGTCTTCACTACCACATATTGTTTTCACTACCACATATTGTCTTCACTACCACCTATTGTCTTCACTACCACCTATTGTCTTCACTACCACATATTGTCTTCACTACCTCATGTTGTCTTCACTACCACATGTTGTCTTCACTACCACATATTGTCTTCACTACCACATATTGTCTTCACTACCTCATGTTGTCTTCACTACCACATGTTGTCTTCACTACCACATATTGTCTTCACTACCACATATTGTCTTCACTACCACATATTGTCTTCACTACCTCATGTTGTCTTCACTACCACGTGTTGTCTTCACTTCCACATGTTGTCTTCACTACCACATATTGTCTTCACAACCACATATTGTCTTCACAACCACATATTGTCTTCACTACCACATATTGTCTTCACTACCACATATTGTCTTCACTACCACATGTTGTCTTCACTACCACATATTGTCTTCACTACCACATATTGTCTTCACTACCACATATTGTCTTCACTACCACATATTGTCTTCACTACCACATGTTGTCTTAACTACCACATATTGTCTTCACTACCACATGTTGTCTTCACTACCACATGTTGTCTTCACGACCACATATTGTCTTCACTACCACATATTGTCTTCACTACCACATGTTGGCTTCACTACCACATATTGTCTTCACTACCACATATTGTCTTCATTACCACATATTGTCTTCACTACCACATATTGTCTTCACTACCACATATTGTCTTCACTACCACATATTGTCTTCACTAATACGTATTTTCTTCACTACCACATATTGTCTTCACTACCACATGTTGTCCTCACTACCACATATTGTCTTCACTACCACATGTTGTTTTCACTACCACATATTGTCTTCACTACCACATATTGTCTTCACTACCACATATTGTCTTCACTACCACATGTTGTCTTCACTACCACATATTGTCTTCACTACCACATATTGTCTTCGCTACCACATGTTGTCTTCACTGCCACATGTTGTCTTCACTACCACATATTGTCTTCACTACCACATATTGTCTTCACTACCACATGTTGTCATCACTACCACATATTGTCTTCACTACCACATGTTGTCTTCACTACCACATATTGCCTTCACTACCACATATTGTCTTCACTACCACATATTGTCTTCACTACCACATTTCGTCTTTACTACCACATATTGTCTTCACTGCCACATATTGTCTTCACTACCACATATTGTCTTCTCTACCACCTATTGTCTTTACTACCACCTATTGTCTTCACTACCACATATTGTCTTCACTACCACATATTGTCTTCACTACCACATATTTTCTTCACTACCACCTATTGTCTTCACTACCACATATTGTCTTCACTACCACATGTTGTCTTCACTACCACATGTTGTCTTCACTACCACATATTGTCTTCACTACCACATATTGTCTTCACTACCACCTATTGTCTTCACTACCATCTATTGTCTTCACTACCACCTATTGTCTACACTACCACATATTGTCTTCATTACTACATATTGTCTTCACCACCACATATTGTCTTCACTACCACATATTGTCTTCACTACCACCTATTGGCTTCAGTACCACCTATTGTCTTCACTACCACATATTGTCTTCATTACCACATATTGTCTTCACTACCATCTATTGTCTTAACTACCACATATTGTCTTCACTACCACATATTGTTTTCACTACCACATATTGTCTTCACTACCACCTATTGTCTTCACTACCACCTATTGTCTTCACTACCACATATTGTCTTCACTACCTCATGTTGTCTTCACTACCACATGTTGTCGTCACTACCACATATTGTCTTCACTACCACATATTGTCTTCACTACCACATATTGTCTTCACTACCTCATGTTGTCTTCACTACCACATGTTGTCTTCACTACCACATGTTGTCTTCACTACCACATATTGTCTTCACTACCACATATTGTCTTCACTACCACATATTGTCTTCACTACCACATATTGTCTTCACTACCTCATGTTGTCTTCACTACCACATGTTGTCTTCACTACCACATGTTGTCTTCACTACCACATATTGTCTTCACAACCACATATTGTCTTCACAACCACATATTGTCTTCACTACCACATATTGTCTTCACTACCACATATTGTCTTCACTACCACATGTTGTCTTCACTGCCACATATTGTCTTCACTACCACATATTGTCTTCACTACCACATATTGTCTTCACTACCACATATTGTCTTCACTACCACATATTGTCTTCACTACCACATATTGTCTTCACTACCACATGTTGTCTTCACTACCACATATTGTCTTCACTACCACATGTTGTCTTCACTACCACATATTGTCTTCACTACCACATATTGTCTTCACTACCACATGTTGTCTTCACTACCACATGTTGTCTTCACTACCACATATTGTCTTCACTACCACATATTGTCTTCACTACCACATGTTGTCTTCACTACCACATGTTGTCTTCACTACCACATGTTGTCTTCACTACCACATATTGTCTTCTCTACCACATATTGTCTTCACTACCACATATTGTCTTCACTACCACATGTTGTCTTCACTACCACATATTGTCTTCACTACCACATATTGTCTTCACTTCCACATATTGTCTTCACTACCACATAATGTCTTCACTACCACATATTGTCTTCACTACCACATATTGTCTTCACTACCACATATTGTCTTCACTACCACATATTGTCTTCACTACCACATGTTGTCTTCACTACCACATATTGTCTTCACTACCACATGTTGTCTTCACTACCACATGTTCTCTTCACTACCACATATTGTCTTCACTACCAAATGTTGTCTTCACTACCACATATTGTCTTCACTACCACATGTTGTCTTCACTACCACACATTGTCTTCACTACCACATATTGTCTTCACTACCACACGTTGTCTTCACTACCACATATTGTCTTCACTACCACATGTCGTCTTCACAACCACATATTGTCTTCACTACCACATATTGTCTTCACTACCACATGTTGTCTTCACTACCACATATTGTCTTCACTACCACATATTGTCTTCACTACCACATATTGTCTTCACTACCACATATTGTCTTCACTACCACATATTGTCTTCACTACCACATGTTGTCTTCACTACCACATATTGTCTTCACTACCACATATTGTCTTCACTACCACATATTGTCTTCACTACCACATGTTGTCTTCACTACCACATATTGTCTTCACTACCACATATTGTCTTCACTACCACATATTGTCTTCACTACCACGTATTGTCTTCACTATCACATGTTGTCTTCACTACCACATATTGTCTTCACTTCCACATATTGTCTTCACTACCACATATTGTCTTCACTACCACATGTTGTCTTCACTACCACATATTGTCTTCACTACCACATATTGTCTTCACTACCACATGTTGTCTTCACTACCACATATTGTCTTCACTACCACATATTGTCTTCACTACCACATATTGTCTTCACTACCACATATTGTCTTCACTACCACATATTGTCTTCACTACCACATGTTGTCTTCACTACCACATATTGTCTTCACTACCACATGTTGTCTTCACTACCACATATTGTCTTCACTACCACATATTGTCTTCACTACCACATATTGTCTTCACTACCACATATTGTCTTCACTACCACCTATTGTCTTCACTACCACATATTGTCTTCACTACCACATGTTGTCTTCACTACCACATATTGTCTTCACTACCAGATGTTGTCTTCACTACCACATATTGTCTTCACTACCACATGTTGTCTTCACTACCACATGTTGTCTTCACTACCACATATTGTCTTCACTACCACATATTGTCTTCACTACCACATGTTGTCTTCACTACCACATATTGTCTTCACTACCACATATTGTCTTCACTACCACATGTTGTCTTCACTACCACATATTGTCTTCACAACCACATATTGTCTTCACTACCACATGTTGTCTTCACTACCACATATTGTCTTCACTACCACATGTTGTCTTCACTACCACATATTGTCTTCACTACCACATATTGTCTTCACTACCACATTTTGTCTTCACTACCACATATTGTCTTCACTACCACATATTGTCTTCACTACCACATATTGTCTTCACTACCACATATTGTCTTCACTACCACATATTGTCTTCACTACCACATATTGTCTTCACTACCACATGTTGTCTCCACTACCACATATTGTCTTCACTACCACATGTTGTCTTCACTACCACATATTGTCTTCACTACCACATATTGTCTTCACTACCACATGTTGTCTTCACTACCACATATTGTCTTCACTACCACATATTATCTTCACTACCACATATTGTCTTCACTACCACATATTGTCTTCATTACCACATATTGTCTTCACTACCACATATTGTCTTCACTACCACATATTGTCTTCACTACCACATGTTGTCTTCACTACCACATATTGTCTTCACTACCACATATTGTCTTCACTACCACATATTGTCTTCACTACCACATATTGTCTTCACTACCACATGTTGTCTTCACTACCACATATTGTCTTCACTACCACATATTGTCTTCACTACCACATATTGTCTTCACTACCACATGTTGTCTTCACTACTACATATTGGCTTCACTACCACATATTGTCTTCACTACCACATATTGTCTTCACAACCACATATTGTCTTCACTACCACATATTGTCTTCACTACCACATATTGTCTTCACTACCACATGTTGTCTTCACTACTACATATTGTCTTCACTACCACATGTTGTCTTCACTACCACATGTTGTCTTCACTACCACATATTGTCTTCACTACCACATGTTGTCTTCACTACCACATATTGTTTTCACTACCACATGTTGTCTTCACTACCACATATTGTCTTCACTACCACATATTGTCTTCACTACCACATGTTGTCTTCACTACCACATATTGTCTTCACTACCACATGTTGTCTTCACTACCACATATTGTCTTCACTACCACATATTGTCTTCACTACCACATGTTGTCTTCACTACCACATATTGTCTTCACTACCACATGTTGTCTTCACTACCACATATTGTCTTCACTACCACATGTTGTCTTCACTACCACATATTGTCTTCACTACCACATATTGTCTTCACTACCACATGTTGTCTTCACTACCACATATTGTCTTCACTACCACATATTGTCTTCACTACCACATATTGTCTTCACTACCACATATTGTCTTCACTACCACATATTGGCTTCACTACAACATGTTGTCTTCACTACCACATATTGTCTTCACTACCACATATTGTCTTCACTACCACATATTGTCTTCACTACCACATGTTGTCTTCACTACCACATATTGTCTTCACTACCACATGTTGTCTTCACTACCACATATTGTCTTCACTACCACATATTGGCTTCACTACCACATGTTGTCTTCACTACCACATATTGTCTTCTCTACCACATGTTGTCTTCACTACCACATATTGGCTTCACTACCACATATTGTCTTCACTACCACATGTTGTCTTCACTACCACATATTGTCTTATCTACCACATGTTGTCTTCACTACCACATGTTGTCTTCACTACCACATATTGTCTTCACTACCACATGTTGTCTTCACTACCACATATTGTCTTCACTACCACATATTGTCTTCACTACCACATATTGTCTTCACTACCACATGTTGTCTTCACTACCACATATTGTCTTCACTACCACATATTGTCTTCACTACCACATGTTGTCTTCACTACCACATATTGTCTTCACTACCACATATTGTCTTCACTACCACATGTTGTCTTCACTACCACATATTGTCTTCACTACCACATGTTGTCTTCACTACCACATGTTGTCTTCACTACCACATATTGTCTTCACTACCACATATTGTCTTCACTACCACATGTTGTCTTCACTACCACATATTGTCTTCACTACCACATATTGTCTTCACTACCACATGTTGTCTTCACTACCACATGTTGTCTTCACTACCACATGTTGTCTTCACTACCACATATTGTCTTCACTACCACATATTGTCTTCACTACCACATGTTGTCTTCACTACCACATATTGTCTTCACTACCACATGTTGTCTTCACTACCACATATTGTCTTCACTACCACATATTGTCTTCACTACCACATATTGTCTTCACTACCACATATTGTCTTCACTACCACATATTGTCTTCACTACCACATATTGTCTTCACTACCACATATTGTCTTCACTACCACATGTTGTCTTCACTACCACATATTGTCTTCACTACCACATGTTGTCTTCACTACCACATATTGTCTTCACTACCACATATTGGCTTCACTACCACATGTTGTCTTCACTACCACATATTGTCTTCTCTACCACATGTTGTCTTCACTACCACATATTGTCTTCACTACCACATATTGTCTTCACTACCACATGTTGTCTTCACTACCACATATTGTCTTATCTACCACATGTTGTCTTCACTACCACATATTGTCTTCACTACCACATGTTGTCTTCACTACCACATATTGTCTTCACTACCACATATTGTCTTCACTACCACATATTGTCTTCACTACCACATGTTGTCTTCACTACCACATATTGTCTTCACTACCACATATTGTCTTCACTACCACATGTTGTCTTCACTACCACATATTGTCTTCACTACCACATATTGTCTTCACTACCACATGTTGTCTTCACTAGCACATATTGTCTTCACTACCACATGTTGTCTTCACTACCACATGTTGTCTTCACTACCACATGTTGTCTTCACTACCACATATTGTCTTCACTACCACATATTGTCTTCACTACCACATGTTGTCTTCACTACCACATGTTGTCTTCACTACCACATATTGTCTTCACTACCACATATTGTCTTCACTACCACATATTGTCTTCACTACCACATGTTGTCTTCACTACCACATGTTGTCTTCACTACCACATGTTGTCTTCACTACCACATATTGTCTTCACTACCACATATTGTCTTCACTACCACATGTTGTCTTCACTACCACATATTGTCTTCACTACCACATTTTGTCTTCACTACCACATGTTGTCTTCACTACCACATATTGTCTTCACTACCACATATTGTCTTCACTACCACATATTGTCTTCACTACCACATATTGTCTTCACTACCACATATTGTCTTCACTTCCACATATTGTCTTCACTACCACATATTGTCTTCACTACAATACCTAGACTATGTAATATTTGCTTCTCTCCATTTTAAGGTTGATGATGTATTTATTTTCATGAAGAAGATAATGGAACTTATAATATTTTTTGTTTATGATTATATCTTTTATGTAAATATTTTTAATGATTTTGTTGTTACTATTATCATCTCTATTATTATTATTATTATTATTATTATTATTATTATTATTATTATTATTAGAAGTAGTAGTAGTAGTAGTAGTAGTAGTATAACTATCATTGTTGTTGTTGTTGTTCTTGCTGATATTGTAATTTATTATTATTTTATTGCCATTATTGCTATTATCATTATTACTATTATAATTATTATTATGGTATTAGTAATTATTATTTTAATAATTATCATAATTTTTTATATATATATATATTATTATTATTATTATTATTATTATTATTATTATTATTATTATTTTTATTATTATTATTATTTTTATTATTATTATTATTTTTATTATTATTATTTTTATTATTATTATTGTTATTATTATTATTATTATTATTATAAATATTATTGTTCTTATTGGTCTTGTTGTTGTTAATATTTGTTCTTGATTGTTGTTGTTGTTCTTTATTTTATTGCCAATATTGTTATTATCATTATTACTACTATAATTATTATTATTGTATTAATAATTATTATTATAATAATTATCATAATTATTTTTGTTTATATTATTATTGTTCTTGTTTTATTATTATTATTATTATTATTATTATTATTATTATTATTATTATTATTATTATTATTATTGTTATTATAATTGTTCTTACTGATCTTGTTCTTGTTAATATTTTAATAAATATTATTATCAATACTTCTATTATAATTATAGTTATTATTATACTAATTATTATCATAATTATTTTAGCATTGTTATTATAATTATTATTATTATGATAATTATAATTATTATTATAATAATTATTATCATAATTATTATTATTAGTATTAATATTATTATTAATTATTGGTGAAGGGGCTCTTTCAGTTTTTTCTTGAATTCATTTTTGTTTTCCTTACTAACTCCATCTTTCGTTTTTGTGTCTTTCTTACCTCAAAAAGGCCCTATCAAATTGCCTTTAAATTTTCAGTGTTTTAATCCTGTAGATCACGCCAGACTCTGGGAGCAATTGTTATATGCAAGTATTGCGTGAGCTGGATGGTACCCCAGTAGGTTTAGTCTGAGTTGCTGCTGATTTGAACTTTTTGCTGAAATTCTTAATAAAACACTTGAATTCGTTGGAATAAGATAAATTTCATGGCAATGTCTTTTCTTCTTCATGATTCGCCGGTACTCTCGGCCAGGGCCTTTTCCAGATGGTGATCTGGCGTTCGGTCCCTGTCCTGGGAGTGTCCGAGACCTATGTCTGCCATGGGAGGAGATACAAGTACCTCCTCATCTTCTGGGACCAACTGTCCCCAGACCTAGCTCCATTCCCCGCCTTCACGGGGATCGTAGGGAGGAGCTAGGTCTCTGGTCTGCCATCTGCCCCGCCCCAGGGGGGCCTGTGGAATGGCAGTCTTGTGAGTTGCAGGTGGTTGCAAGCTCTGGCTCTGGTTCTGGCACCTTCCCAGCCATAGAAGGGCTCGTGGGAATGGTATCTAATGCCTGCCTTTTCTGACCAGCTTCACATTTTGAGTTTTTTTTTTTTTGTTTTAATGTAAGATTGGCGTTCACGTTAAGCTATGTAAATTTTAATTTGCCAATTAAATTAAATATTTTTTCAAGTGAAATACTGAGATGTATTTTTTAAATTATTTTGGGCAGTGTGGGTGAAAATTTACCAAGATTTTCAAAGCAAAACATAATAACTTGTCAATCACACGGCCGTAAACCAAATAAAAATATTGACTAAATTGAACATAAATTTTTTTTTAAAGATTGTAAATAATTTGAAATGAGATACATATGAGAAAAAAAAAATCTTTAAAATATTAAAAATTCGATATGTAAGGGTGTTATTCAATCACACGAAGATATACATACCTATTTTCTGAACATTCGAAGTAATATTTTTTATTCATTCTATTTTCTTTTATATTTCGAGAAGTCTTTATTCCAACAACTTCAAATTCTGAATGCTGGAGTGCTCTCTCTGGTGCAAGATAGACTTTTTATGATGATGTAGGTACGTAGTCAAAGATCCGTGAAACACAGCATGTATTCTAACCAAAAATTTCATTTGTTTAATGTATCTTAAATTCTAAATGAATCCAATTATAAACGAATGAATCCAATTCTAAATGAATCCAATTTGTATAATCCAAGAGTAATATTCGTATTATTTTCAAAAATATTTTTTTGAGACTTGATTCTATTTTATACCTCTCAGGCATGGGCTTACTAGATGCAACTTTCTCGGCATTTTGAAAATCAACTGGACGTTTAAAATCCACCACATGTATAAACAGAACATTATAATCTTATGCTCTTCTAATGGAAGCCTTGGTGAGGTTTTCCAACAATTCTTCACAGTTGCCTTCCCTTCTGTTTCCGTGAAATCCCTTCGCCACTAACTTGAATGCTTCCCAAGCAGCTTTCTCCTCCCCACGAAGGTCTGATTCAAAGTCACCGTATCATTATTTCTACAAGTACATGTACAATAAAGTAAAAGGACACAAGTGCAACTAATGTGACATTTATTGTAGCAACGTTTCGCTCTCCAGGAGCTTTATCAAGCCATTACAAACAATACATGTTTGTAATGGCTTGATAAAGCTCCTGGAGAGCGAAACGTTGCTACAATAAATGTCACATTAGTTGCACTTGTGTCCTTTTACTTTACATATTGTCGGTAATTCTACCAACTTTATTACAAGTACATGTACAAGATATACAGGCCTAGCTGACATCAGTGACATACTACTATATACAAAGCCGCTTCTGCGACTATCTTTAAGAAGTTCTCGAATCTGTGAACCACTAAAGACTCCCTCTCTTATCTTAGCGTCGCTCAGTGAGGGGAATCTTGATGTTAAATACTTGAATCCCTGACCGGATTTGTCCATAGGTTTTACAAAGTTTTTCATGAGCCCCAGTTTTATGTGTAGTGGCGGTAGCAAAATTTTTTTGGTTCAATGAGAGGTGAATGTTGAACATTTTTCATCCCAGGCTCCAATGATTGACGATGTGGTCAGTCTCTCCTGATGTAGATAAGACACATAGGCAACATTTAGGCAACTTTATTTCGAAACGTTTCGCCTACACAGTAGGCTTCTTCAGTCGAGTACAAAAAGTAGGCGGGAGCAGTAGAGATGTGAAGACGATGTAATCAGTCCATCACCCTTGAAGTCGTAGATTTGAGGTTGTCAGTCCCTCAGCCTGGAGAAATTCAGTTCCAAAGTCTGGAACTAACTGAAGATCAAGCGACAATGTTGAGACTTAAATACTGTCGGAAGGAGAGGTGCAGAGTAGTAGTAGTGAGAATGTTGCCACTGAGAAGTCATGTCCCTCTCAGATCAAAAGTTGTCAAAGGTGTTTTCTCTTCTGTACCAAGATGCCATTGTGTTGCAGTGTCTGACAGAGTGATTACCAACCTGTTGGTATTGTATACCATTTGATAATCACTCTGTCAGACACTGCAACACAATGGTAACTTGGTATAGAAGAGAAAACACCTTGGACAACTTTTTCAAGTGAGAACTGTTTGATCTGAGAGGGACATGACTTCTCAGTGGCAACATTCTCACTACTACTACTCTGCACCTCTCCTTCCGACAGTATTTAAGTCTCAACATTGTCGCTTGATCTTCAGTTAGTTCCAGACTTTGGAACTGAATTTCTCCAGGCTGAGGGACTGACAACCTCAAATCTACGACTTCAAGGGTGATGGACTGATTACATCGTCTTCACATCTCTACTGCTCCCGCCTACTTTTTGTACTCGACTGAAGAAGCCTACTGTGTAGGCGAAACGTTTCGAAATAAAGTTGCCTAAATGTTGCCTATGTGTCTTATCTACCAACCTGTCGGTATTGCATTCCATTTGATAATCACTCTCCTGATGTAGTGGGAATCTCTTGCATGGCTGTCCCATTCACATAGAAAGCAGCAGTACTTGGTGTATCCGCCCTGCAAGTGCATCACAAGAACAACAACCTTCAAGTCACCACAGAGCTGCCACTGATGTTCATCATATTTCATGCATTGCAATATATGCTTTATATTCTCATACAGTTCTTTCATATGTGGTGCATAGCCAACAGGCACTAACGGTTTACTATTGCCGTTATGCAGCAAGAGAACTTTCAGACTCGTTTCTGATGAATCTATGAACGTTCTCTTGCTTCATAACGGCAATAGTAAACCATCAGTGCCTGTTGGCTATGCACCACATGTGAAAGAAACTTAAGAGAATATAAAGCATATATTGCAATGCATAAAATATGATGGACATCAGTGGCAGCTCTGTGTTGACTTAACGGTTGTTGCTCTTGTGATGAACTTGCAGGGCGGATACACCAACTACAGCTGCTGTCTATGTGAATGGGACAGCCATGCAAGAGGTTTCCACTACATCAGGAGAGGCTGACCACCTCGTCAATCATTGGAGCCTGGGATGAAAAATGTTCAACATCCACCTCTCATTGAACATAACAAAATTTTGCTACCACCACTGCACATAAAACTGAGGCTCATGAAAAACTTTGTAAAAGCTATGAAAAAATCCGGTCAGGAATTCAAATATTTAACATCAAAATTCCCCTCACTGAGCGACGCTAAGATAAGAGAGGGAGTCTTAAATGGTCCTCAGATTCGAGAGCTTCTTAAAGATGGTCACAGAAGCGGCTTTGTATATAGTAGTGTCACTGATGTCAGCTAGGAATGTATATCTTGTACATGTACTTGTAGAAATAAAGATATGTTGACTTTGAATCAGACCTTCGTGGGGAGGAAAAAGCTGCTTGGGAAGCATTCAAGTTAGTGGCGAAGGGATTTCTCGGAAACAGAAAGGAAGGCAACTGTGAAGAATTGGTGGAAAACCTCATCAAGGCTTACAAGAACATGGAATGCAACATGTCACATTAAATCCACTTTCTGGACTCACAATTCGACTTTTGTCCAGCAAACTGTGGAACAGTTAGTGACGAACATGGTGAAAGGTTTTACCAAGATATTTCAACCATGGAAAAATAGTACGAGGGCAAATGGGGCACAAGAAAGATTGCAGACTATTGCTGGACATTGACAAGAGATGATTTTTCAGCCCACTATGAGCGTCAAGCAGAAAGGCAGAGAGTAGGTACGGATTCGAGTTTAAATCATACTGACACATATTGTACGTTATAATAAAATATTACATGTCTTGTATCTTTAAGCCTATAGCCAATAAGCATTTTTCAAGGTGATATTTGGATTCAGGACATGAAAACACATATGAATTAACTAATCTCATTTAAGTAGCATACAACTTTTCAAAAAAATTTGACCAGTGTTATAGTTGATATCACGCTGTGTATCAATTGTATATGATAGTGGTCATATCAGTCAGTGTGGCCTAAGTATATGATCAGTACTGGTGATGTCATTCAAAGTAGCAGTGATGTATGATAATCACTGGTGATGCCAGGGTAGAAATGATATACTAGGGTCAATGGCAATTTGTGGCATTAAAGCAGTGAAGTATGTTCATCAGTAGAGACGTAAGGCAGTGCAAGTCTTTTATAAAGTTACCAATAGTGCATCAGGTAATGTAGCAGTGATGTAATAATATCACTGGTGATGTCAGATAATTAAACAGTGAAGATATTATCGCTATTGATGACAGGTAGAGTAGCAGATATATATCATCATCACCGTGATGACAGGCAGTCAAGCTGTGATGTAATATCATCTTTAGGCTACTTGTTGATCATAATTTGCATATATATATCCATGACGAGAGAATATATAGTAACAAGAGCAAATTCACTGACAACACAAAATTAGGCCGAATAAGAGAATCAGAGAAAGATAAACTTCAGGAAGATTTATAAAGCCTAATGTCGTGATTCCAAGAATATAACCCTGGTATTTATAAAATTAATAATAAAAACTTGATCAAACGGAAAGCGAGAAAGACTTGGGAAATAGGGCAACCATAAACCTAGAGCCAGGACTTGTATTAAAGCTGGCGTATTACCTGGAGTCATATCAAGAAGCGGAAGTTGAGGAAGATCAAAGAGACTGCTGTGGAAACCACAAATACCTTTTCTGAGCTGCTTGACGAATGTTAGTTAGCCATTGAGAACATCCATTAATTACTTCTAATGATGGAAAGTGTTCCAACCATATTATGGATAGGATATTATCCATTAAGTTTAATTTCAGTGTTCGGAAAGCTGTTAATTCACTCGAAACTTTTCTAAAACCTGAAATATTTTGGAATTCATGCGATAAATGAAGAATTTGCTTAAAATTTTCTGCCTGAACGTATTTTACAGAAAGCAAGATTCTCTTTATTATTGGACTAAATTAGTCCTGTAGATTTTATTAAATAAAAGACTGCCTCATCGTATCGTCTTAAAAATAATAACGCTGATGCATTCCATATATTTAAGCAATGACGTATCTAATTTGGATTTTTTATTCATTTGGGTTTTATGTGCCAGTTTTCCAATTTTATTTATTACTCTTATTAAAATGAACTCTTTTAAAATGTTCAAGATGCAATTGTTTTTTCTTAGAGGATTGAAGAGAATTTTAAGAATACACCCACAAAAAAATGACTGAGAAAATTTTAAAACTCGCGTTTATAGATCTCTTTCAGTTCCCGTGATTTTAGGTAACTATTTAATACCGCATTACTTGATGCCAGAGGCGACACATTGTGAATATAATGTTCTTGTCTTTCACCAGTTTCTTCTGAAGCTTTCATTTATAACTTTTGAACGCCTTCTCCGATCGGCTCAAAATTTTCGTCACTAGTCATCCATTACCAGTTGAAAGTTCATGAAGCAATTTGCAGTTGCAAATTTGCAGTTGCAAATTGCTCAATGAACAGCAAACAGACAACAATCAGACGGCAATCAGACGACAATCAGACGGCAATCAGACGGCAATCAGACGACAATCAGACGACAATCAGACGACAATCAGACGACAATCAGACGACAATCAGACGACAATCAGACGACAATCAGACGACAATCAGACGACAATCAGACGGCAATCAGACGACAATCAGACGACAATCAGACGGCAATCAGACGACAATCAGACGACAATCAGACGACAATCAGACGACAATCAGACGACAATCAGACGACAATCAGACGACAATCAGACGACAATCAATCAAACAGCTTCGTCTGATTGACTTCAAAATTTCATCACTTAGAATATGGTTGGTATTATAAATAGAAAAAGCAAGTACTATTTTGCCACTTATATTCTCAAAATGCTATATTAATATATTTTATTATATAATTTGATTATCTTACTGGATTATATAACCGGACAGGTGATAACTGACCCCAAACAAGTTTAGCATTTTCACCCAAAGAAAATAATTGTGAAGGTCATCAATGTTTAATGGTTGATGCGTCGAATGAAATGAATAAAACTTGTTTGTTGGTCTAAGAATTGTAAATGCAAATGTAGCTGTATTCTGGGCAATAACTGGTGACTGCATCTTATAGTCAGCTTTAAACTTTTATTGCTGGTCAGCTTTAAACTTTTATTGCCGGTCAGCTTGTTTTAAAGTAACTTTGGTCTTATTTTTAGGTTATGCAAGCTTTGATGTGCTTATTTTATTAGACTGGCAGGTTTCTGTGAAATAATCGTAGAATGTTTCTTCTGAACAGAAATAAGTCAGGGTTTCACTGTACTGGGTTATCGTAAGGTTAAACCTATGGTTTTATGTGTCTGTTACAGCTGAGTGTCCTAGAGATTATTGCCAACAAGTTGCAAGTTATGTACTAAAAACTTAAATACAACTTAATTACTTTTTTAACTTATTATTCACTTTAGCGTTGATGAATCTTAAGTAGACAGAAGATTTTATTTCTTTTGGTTTGTGAAGATCAAAATTTTCTTTTATTGTGGAATTGAGAAAATTTATATCCTGCTTTTCATGCGATAATTTCAGAGTTTCTCTTCCAATCGGCTTCAAATTATCAGCTTAATAACGTAGCTTATGAGAGACTTCAGGCTTAATTTGCTTTGATGTTTTAGGATATTGATCTCTGTGAGATAATAAAGGATTGGCTCATCGGTTTAGCTTCAAAACTCGTGTTTGTTAGTGCAACGTTTGAACAATATTTGTATATACAGTTAGATTCTAATTTAAAATTTTCAAGAAAATATTAGATATTAGTTTCTATACGACAACTTTTGATTGCCATCTACCTCTTCACTTCAGATCCTTCCTACTAATATGTAATTCGCTTCATTGCAAAATTATGTCGCACACTGTCCTATTCCAATCGTGAGAATTCAGGGAGAGAGGACTGTGGTTATTCACAACGAGGAAACATTACTCGGACTGTACAGAGACCAAGATACATCAAGGTATTAACGTGTACCTGTGGATTACATATTATATACTATTTGATCCACTTATTATTCAGATTGACCGATTAAAACAAAATTGTTCCACAGTTCCTGATGGACTTTTTTTTGAAGGATTCGTAGGGAGTAAAAGATAGGACTTACTAAGCCATTAGTTAACCTGTTCTTAATATATCACTGGTAGCAGGTGTAGTGATAAATGTGTGGGAGATGACTAATGTATTTCCTTACTTTAAAGCAGAGTAAAACTCCATCTACCTCCTGTTGAGTAAACTTTATTTATTCCTTTTAGCTTCTCTTTTAATATAGATATATTGGCTCGTGGGATGACCCTTTCATCAGATATATCTAAAAATTCCTTTCTTTTCTGCTAAAAGATGTTTAATTCTCCTGTTCATACAATTTCAATCATTTCTATTCGTTCCAATTACCCTACAGGGAATTTATGTTCAATGGGCAGCTTTGTACAGAATTTAGAAAACTATCATGTTAATAGTTACCTTCGTTACCTCAGTCAACTTACGACAGTTGTCCTCTAAGTCAATTATAATCTACAGAACGAAAATCATGGACTCTTACTGAATTATCCGCACTATTATACCTCCATTCAATGTTAAATTTAAACGATATGTGGCCACTCACTCCAGGTTCCTTCTTTATGTCAGGTTATTTAACAAGGACTTATTGTTAGCTAGATCTAAATCATGCAAGTTATTTCCTCTAATTGATTTGGTCAAAAACTGTTTTAGAAAACAGTCCTGATTACTTTTAGGAAGTCGTTCAACTCTAGGTTCCCCTAGAGTTATTATCTTGCCTTGAAGCCTTAACACTTCCTTTGCCAAGACGTCTCTCTTTGTTCCTATCAAATTTCGGGGGTCACCTTATTAGACCTAAAATCAGCTTCTTACAAAACCTTAGAAATTCTACTCAGACTCTGTGTCCGTTCAATCTTTACACCCATTTATATGCAGATAGCTAGTGTGAACGTTCATGTGCAGCAGCAACACAAATTGCAGATTTTGATGTGCAGTTTCAACACAAAATGCAAACGTATGTATACAACAACTAAGTGAAAATCTTTCTGTATAGCACCTACTTATGATGCCGATGTTTTTGTACAGTAGCAACACAAGGTAAGAATGTGTATGTCCAATGTTCTATTAACAGCCAGAAGCAGATCTCATTTTACCAGCGAATTATACCTACATAATGTCCTTTCCCTATCATCCTCTTCTGGCCGGGCTTGATCCTGTCGAAATCTTGATATCAATGTCAATATTACGATGTCTGGCCTTCCCTAAAATGAGGAAGATGCAATAGAAGAGCCCTGTTTCATGGAGAAGCGATCATCAAGGTGATCCTTGTGATGGTGTTAAGCCAGGCAGGGAGAGACAGACGGCTCCTGATGAGCAAATTTTGAGATCAGATGAAAAATAGCCTGTGAGGTCGCTCGCCGATTTTCCACAAGAAACTATAATTTTAAGCATGAAATTACCAGCCCCAGCCGACCAAAAAATCAGATTTTTCTAAGAACAGTAATTCATCTATAACACTGTATTTCACAATCTAATATTTTTTATTAATTACTATGCATATAATTATTAAAATACGAATTAAAATTAACTTTATATAAAATTGTTAAAATTTACGTAAAATGACACCGTAGGATGTTTCCAGTGGTCATTGCCACTGTAGCCTGGTCTCAGACCAGGCCGGTTGGATGATCAAGGCCTGATCAGCCAGGTTGTTGCTGCACACAGACCAACCACAAATCAGAGCCTGGCAGGACAGACACTGATTGATGGTACTTGTACAGTTTCCTCTTAACACCCAAAAGATTGCTGATAATTTCATGTCTGCACAAAGAGAGGCCGCAAAAAGTGGGGGACCTGTGACAGTCAACAATACACAATCTGCAAATAGGAGAGAGCAAAGGTCATGACGAGGTTGAGGTTCGTCTAGGACCGTAACACCGTCTTAACTAATCGCTCTCCTATGTGCGGGTAATTTGTGCACTGTTCCAGTCACGGTATTGTGCCGGTATTTTGTACCATCTATAAAGTATCTTCTCATTCGGAGTGATTTTCGTGCTTAAATTTCAAACCAATGTAAATTATTATATATATTACCCACGTTCACAGGAATACAGTTGAAGGAACTGAATGTGCGTGAAGAGAAACAGCGCATGTACACTAGAGTGAGAATATATCTCAGTATACATACACAACGTCTATTCCGAGAGGTGTACAGTATGTCTCATTATTTGTATGCGGAGAATTTAATTTAATCCCAGTTTTACAGGTAAAAGTATTTTCTAACTGGCGGTGAACAGGTTACATGCAGTGAAATGATGCCACCTCTCTCTCTCTCTCTCTCTCTCTCTCTCTCTCTCTCTCTCTCTCTCTCTCTCTCTCTCTCTCTTTCTTTTTTTTTTACACAGGGTTTGACAAGGTTAAGGATCCCTAGCTTTATTGACAAGCTATTTACAGGTTAAGGATTCCTAACCTTATTGGCAAGCTAAGAGATGTTACTTACATCAGCTTATTTGAAAGCATTTTTATTGTTATGAGACATACAAGTTATGATACATACAAGGATGAAGTTGGAGCCATCTGTGGGCCAGCATTTTCATTTGATCAACTGACTTTATCTCGTTGACATCATTATGCTGTACGAATGTGTTCCATACTCGAGTCATCCTGGGTATATATGATATCAGATGAAGTGCCTCGTACAGATTCTTGCAACCCCTACTGTCAAGAAGATGTGAGATACGGCGAAGTGCTGTAAGCTTCCTGGCTGCCTTGTTTGCAAGATTTACAACATGGTTCTTCATGGTTAGTTTGGAGTCAAATTTCACTCCAAGGATATCAACTTCTCCAGGTGCCAACACCCTCCCATTAATCCTTACTACTGCATCAGCATTACCATCATGGTGCCTAGAAACGATCATCATTTGCGTTTTCTCAGGTGCAAATGTTACTTGCCATCTATTTCCCCAAGCTGATATAGATTTTAGCTGGTGATTAATGTAGCTTAGAGCAGCTGGCATTTCTTCTCTTGGATAAGTGAATCTCAGTGTACAGTCGTCTGCATATGCATGTGATTCTGGGATGAAACGAAGAAGGTCATTGAAGTAGACATTCCATAAAAATGGTCCCAGCACGCTTCCTTGTGGAACTCTTGCCCCAGTAGGATGTCTTGCTGATTCCCTTCCATTGAGAACTACACTTAGAGATCTACCATGAAGGTAATCACTGAGGAAACATAGCATAGAGCCTGCAATTTCCAGTGCTTGAAGTTTTGGTAAGAGGCCCTGGTGCCACACCCGGTCGAAAGCATCAGCAATGTCCAGTGCTACCACACAGCTGACTTTGGATTCATCCAGTGACTGGTGCCACTTAGTGGAGAGGTTTAACAACAGATCAGCAGCAGAGTAACCTTTCCTGAAGCCATATTGACGATCACAAAGTAGTGAGTGGTAGTCAAAAAACTCTGTCTTTTGTCTTGAGATTATTGTTTCAAGGATCTTACCAGTGATTGACAGGAGTGACACTGGTCTGTAGTTGCTGATTTCTGCTCTGTTCTTCTTTTTGTGAACAAGGACTACATTTGCCTCTTTCCACAGAGAGGGCCATTAAAACTCTCTCTCTCTCTCTCTCTCTCTCTCTCTCTCTCTCTCTCTCTCTCTCTCTCTCTCTCTCTCTCTCTCTCTCTCTCTCTCTCTCTCTCTCTCTCTCTCTCTCTCTTTCTTTTTTTTTACACAGGGTTTGACAAGGTTAAACCCTGTGACACTCAAGTACTCAACATGCACGTAAGGAGCTGTACATATATAACAAGTCTTTATGCATAAAGATGGATTTCTGAAGATGATCCTGCTTAGTACCGTAGTACAGTCATTGCTGCATAACTAGCAAGGATATATATATATATATATATATATATATATATATATATATATATATATATATATATATATATATATATATATATATATATATATATATATATATATGTATATATGTATATATATATATATATATATATATATATATATATATATATATATATATATATATATATATATATATATATAATATCGTGCCCACGAATGAGTGGTATTGATATATAACAACACTGCACTAGCCAAGGACTCGAACCCATGCTGCTTTGGCCTGCCTCATGGTGGGCGACAACTCATGACGCCTTAATCCACCCTTAGGTTCTTTTCAATGAGTAAGGTTTGCAGCCTTTCACCCCAGAGCCTGTACTCCGTCTGCAGTCTTGTATGTCCTTCCCCAAGTTTCTTAACTTTGCATTTGTGAGGGTTAATCTCCTGGAACCATTTCCCAGGCTTGGGTTGAAGCCTTTATAGTCTTTCTTGGTCCTTGCCCGCTTGTATTCTGTCATATTCCTAGGGCAGACCCTTGGGGAACTCCGTTCGACACCTCGTTGCGTACCATCACTCATTGTTTCCTTCCTGTGATGTATTCCTTAATCCACTGCAGTGCATTTTCATGTTTTCCCTGCCTGTTAGTCTAGCTTTTGTGCAGTACTGTGTCGAAAGCATTTTTACATTCCAAGAAATGTATTCTAACCACCACTCTCTCTACTTTCTTACTTCTGTTACCTTGCAATAGAAGTCCAGTAGGCTTGTGACAAAAATTTTCCAATTCTTAAGCCTTGCTGCTTGTCATATATGAGCCCATTCCTTTCTAGCTGCTCCACCACTCTTCTGATAATTTACTACATGCCATTGTATACTATACGCAATATACACGTTAGTAACATTGGTCTATACTTTAATGCTTCTTGTCTATCTCCTTTCAAAACATTGGGACTGTTTTCCCTACCTCTGACAGTTGCCCTGTTTCAATAGATTTTTTTTAAATTGTTGTTTGTGATACACAGTGCCTCTGCTCACTCTCTCATGATATATGGAGAGATTTTATGTGTTCACCACCTTCAAGGTACCTAATTCTTCACCTCCTCATATGTGTGTAGTGTGTCAGCACTTACTGGTGTACTCTACTGGTTCGGTTTGCTGGAAGCCTTTCTCATTCCTTAAAGAGTACCACCCTACATCTTGTGCTAAGCTCTTCATATCATGGTCACTCCTTGTCAGCTTCCCTTCTTCCTCAGCATCGTTACCTTGTCCTTGTCTGTTGTTTTCCGCCTTATGTGACTATATAGCAACTTTGGGTCAGATCTGACTATCGATGCAATGTCATTTTCATATTGTCGCCGGGCTCCGTCGGTCAACTCCTTATTTTCGTGAGTCCTTTTCATTTTATGATTCCCCTTGCTCTAGCAAACTAGACGTTGGCCCTTCCACACCTCATGGTAAACCATGGGCTCACTCTGGTCTTCCCTTTGTTTCTATTGCCTCTGAATACTAGCTTCTCATAAGACTCTGCACTTTCTTCGCCACTTGTTATTTTATTTCATTTACTCTCTTTATATCTAGTTCATTCCTTAATACAATTCATACAGGTGTTGCCTCATGCTTGGGTAGTCCCATCTTTTAAGTTTTGCTTTTCCCCACCTCTTGCTTTTTCACTCTCCAATGTTAACTCAGGATTGCATGATGACTAGAGCCGAGGGTCATTTCATAAGTAATATCCTCTTTGTCGGACTTGCTCAAAGTGAATATGATATCCAGGCTTGCTGGTTCAACTTCTTTCCCTCTGATTACATCTCCAGTATCATAGCCCTCCATATTTCTATGAGGTCCAGCCTTGCTGGTTCATCTTGTTTCTCTCTGATTGTGTCTCCATATTTCTAATTTCCTGTGTGGCTCCAAGTTTTCCCAGTCAATCTCCAAGTGGTTAAAATTCCCATTGCCCTGCCAATGTGGACTCTTCTAGCCATCTCAGCTAGTGTATTCATCATTACCCTGTTGCTCTCATCATACTCTTGTCTTGGTCTCTTGCTATTCAGTGGTGAGTTGTACATCACCACAACTGGGACCTCTGATCGGAAATGATCATACTATGTAGTCATCTGCTTCCCCTATGTCCATTCTTCTCACGTCCTCAAAACTCTGGTAGTTTCTGATGACTAGTTCATCTCCTCCTTCCTCTCTGTTCGTTCTGTCTTTCCTCATACTCTGATAGTCAGTTGTGAAGAATGCATCTGTTATCATCTCTATAAGCTTTGTCTCCATGAATGCTATGGTTTCTAGGGATGCCACCAATTTTCGTTCATGGCACTTCACACTTTTGTTTATTATTTAATCTGTGTTGGTGTATGATACCCTCACCTTCTTTTCCAATACTGTATTCTAGGAGGTGGAAGGGGTTGGTGAGGGTTAGGGGGTTATGGGAGCTAGGGGTTGAGTGAGTTTTGTAGGTGGCTGTATTTGGTGGTCCCTTGAGCCTGAGCTTCCCTGCATGTCGATGCATGCCCTGTCTCTCCTTCCTTTCTCTGTTTTTTTTTTTCTTGCCACTTCTCTCAGTTGCTCCTTTTCTTTTCTTGTTCTGTTTTTATACCCACTAGTATTCTTGTGGATCATTAAACCATGATTAAGCGTGTAGGATCGTGTTTCGTACCTTTACTGTCATGAACGTCAATTTAACATTCACATTTTGTTTTTACCTCCAACTGTCGTCTTTCATCATAAGTTCTCGCATCAGCTCCCATGAATAATTAATGACCTCTCCCTCTCTTCCCACTTTCTTTCCCTCCATATATCTGTATCTGATTTGAGCATTTTTGCCATTTCCCTTATGATCTTCTGGTCCTCCTGGGGGCCTAATAGCACTTTTCTTGAGGAATTCTTGGCATGTTCTTTTCTTTCGTTCTGCTCGCTGGAAGCTGATGTTCCTGGTTCCATTACATGGCCGCGTTCGTTCCTGGGGTTTAATTCTATGTTTCAGCCCTTCCCGTTCCTCCTCCAGGCTCTGCATCTTCGCTTCAGCAGCTGAAGCTCAAAACTTTTATTTCTTGCTTTCTGCAGACATCCTCTCCTCCACTGTATTGCATATCTTGTTTAGCCTTTTCTCCTACATTTGTTACACTGTTCTTATGCCCTGCTATCCATGCTTCCTTCTCAGACCAACTCATACCATACTCGTGCTGCATACACCAATATGGGCCTGACGTATACAGTGTATAGTGTCGTGAATGACTCCTTATTCATGTTAAAATGTTATTATTAGGTTTGCTAGATGTTCATAAGCTGCAGTGTTATTTGGTATTATATGCGCCTCAGGAGATATGCTCGGTGTGATGCTCACCCCAGCCTTTTTTCCTTGAATGAGTTTTGTAGCCTTTGACTCCCTAGGTTGTACTCCATATGCGGTTTTCTTTGCCCTTCTCCAGGCTTCAGTTCTATGCACTTAGGTTAAACTCCAAGAGACATTTTTCAGATCAGGCATGCAGCTTGTCCAGATCCCCTTGCAGATATAGATGATTCTCATCCATTTGCATTCCCATTTGTTTCACATCGTCTGCGAACAGGGACACCTCTGAGCCTATCCCATCCTTCATATCACACACATATTAAAGAAACACCACCTTACCTAGGACTGACCCTAGTGGGTGTGTGTACGTAGTTACTAAATGTCAGAGGCAGTTATCGATAGATACTTGGCCTATTTCGTGTGTATACTCACCTAATTGTACTCACCTAATTGTGGTTGCAGGGGTCGAGACTCAGCTCCTGGCCTCGCCTCTTCACCGAGAGCTACTAGGTCCTCTCTCTCCCTGCTTAGTGAGCTTTGTCATACCTCGTCTTAAAGCTATGTATGGTTCCTGCCTCTACTACATCAATTGCTAGGCTATTCCACTTCCTAACGACTCTATAACTGAAGAAATACTTCCTAACATCCCTCTGATTCGTCTGAGTCTTCAGCGTCCAATTGTGACCCCTAGTTTCTGTGTCCCCTCTCTGGAGCAACTTGTCTCTGTCCACCTTATCTATTTCACGCAGTATTTTGTATGTCGTTATCATGTCTCCCCTGACCCTCCTGTCCTCCAATGTCGTCAGTCCGATTTCCCTCAACTTTTCTTCGTAGGACATTCCCCTGAGCTCCGGAACAAGCCTTGTTGCAAACTTTTGCACTTTCTCTAATTTCTTGACGTGCTTGACCAGGTGTGGGTTCCAAACTGGTGCTGCATACTCCAGTATGGGCCTGAAGTGCACAGTGTACGGTGTCTTGAACGATTCCTTACTAAGGTATCGGAACACTATTTTCAAGTTTGCCAGGAGCCCATATGCTGCAGGAGTTATCTGGTTGATGTGTGTCTCCGGAGACATGCTCGGTGTTATGGTCACCCCAAGATCTTTCTCCTTGAGCGAGGTTTGCAGTCCTTGGCCACCTAGCCTATACTCTGTCTGCGGTCTTCTTTGTCCTTCTCCAATCTTCATGACTTTGCATTTGGCAGGGTAGAATTCAAGAATCCAGTTGCTGGACCACATGTCCATCCTGTCCAGGTCTCTTTGTAGTCCTGCCTCATCCTCATCCGATTTAATCCTTCTCATTAGCTTCACATCATCTGCGAACAGGGACACTTCAGAGTCTATACCTTCCACCATGTCACTCACATATATCAAAAATAATACTGGTCCTAGGACTGACCCCTGTGGGACCCCGCTCGTCACAGGCGCCCACTGTGATAACTCATCACGTACCATGACCCGTTGTTGCCTCCGTCAGGTATTCTCTGATCCATTGCAGTGCCCTTCCTGTTATATGCGCCTGATCCTCCAGCTTCTGCATTAACCTCCTATGAGGAACTGTGTCGAAGGCCTTCCTGCAGTCCAGGAAAATACAATCAACCCACCCCTCTTTCTCGTGTCTTACTTCTGTTACCTTGTCATAAAACTCTAGAAGGTTTGTAACACAGGATTTACCTTCCAAGAATCATTGCTGGTTATTGTTTATAATCTTGTTTCGTTCCAGGTGTTCCACCACTCTCCTCCTGATAATATTCTCCATGACTTTGCATGCTATACACGTCAGAGACACTGGTCTGTAGTTTAGTGCTGCGTTTCTGTCTCCTTTCTTAATAATAGGGACTACATTTGCCGTCTTCCATACCTCAGGCAGTTGCCCAGTTTCAAGGGCCGTGTTGAAGATTGTGGTTAGTGGCACACACAGCGTCTCTGCTCCTTCACTAAGGACCCACGGGGAGATGCCGTCCAGACCCCTCGTCTTTGAGGTATCGAGGTCACTCAGCAGCTTCTGCACCTCCTCCTCCTGTCAGCATAGTTGCTGATCCCTGTGCTAATCAACAAGTACTGCATAAAATTTCTGCAAGAAAATTTTAATGGCAACACAATATTTGCACAAGAATTATTGCAAAATTAGTCAAAGTGCAATAATAAAAATTATTACACACGCAAGAAAAGAAATATATCAAGGAATGAACACTTTAACTCTTAACTGCACTCAAGAAACACTTAACAAGCAAAAGAACAATTTACTCTAAAGAAGAACTTAAAAATTTCACTAAGAGTGAATTTGTTCAATGAAACATGAAAAATAATAGGTGCTAAAACACAGAACAAAAAAGTTTGAACACTTACAGTGATGCAGAACACAACACATCAACATAAACACAATACTATAATTTTCTTGCAATGAAACTTGATGTGTGAAAAATTTTGTAAAAATGATTTCTTGCTTGTACAAAATAATGGCGCTATTGTCTGTGGAAATAAGACAAATTAGACACTGACTAAATGAAAGAATATGAACACAAGAATGTTCAACACACAGGGAACAAAACAAGAATACACAAATGCTGGGAAGAAAAAACTATAACAGACAACACTGAGTTGTGATGCAGAATAAAGCTGATAAATTACTGAAATACTTCACTGGAATACTGAGAACACAAGGTGATTCTGAAGTGTAAACACAAGTCTATACTCCTCATATGTTGCACACACAACAAAGGAAAAACACTAAGGTACTTACTTCAAGTGTATAAAAAGACACACAACACAACAGACATAAGATAATGCACGGAAATTAACACTGAATTAAGGAGATTAAATAAAAGATTATTGCAAAACAAACACTGAGTTTGATCGAGAGTCACTGAGTGTCACTAAGAAAAAAATCACTGGAAACACAAAAGAAATGTCTCAACACTCGCAAATGTCTCTATGAAAAAAATATTAATTATCGCTGTAACGACTTGGTGAAGAATGAGGTTGATGGTGGAAGGTTGGAGGATTGTTTATGTCGTCTTGCTGCTGTCCTCTGCACACGTGATCGTAGAATTGCGCTTACATCGACGATGAACTCACACAGGAGGCTTTTAACGGTGGCGCCACTGTCGAAGACACACTCTAGTTCTTGACCCCCTATGTGGTCCTTAAAATATGGTGCTACAACCCTTAGTAGTGCGCCAAAACACTGGTAGAGGTTGAGTGAGTACCACAACACAGTGAGTGTGGTTGGGTTTGTGGGTAAACAGGGCTAAGGCGTCTGAGACCGCGTGGTGAGGCACACGTGGTCGTGGGAGGTTGGGCCTATGGATTGAATGGCGTAAGCCTCACTGAGAACAGCCACACTGCCGCAAAGATATTCTAAGCTGGCTACCTTAAAATACACCCACGAAATACCACAACACCACAAGGATGAAAAAGAGCACTCAGAATGGATTGGAGCTTGAATCACAAGCGATGAAGACTACTCACGTGGCTTGCTTGAGTACTGGGGTAAGACACCTGGGTTAGTTGCTAGCTGGCTTATCTTAACCCTTCACACAGAATAGCTTGATAACTTCACATGATGAGCACAGCAGGGGTGGCAGCTGGCTTGGCAGACAACAGAACTGGATGAAGTAGACTAGGCTCGACTGGGCTCCCTCACCACAGACTGGAAGCTGGCTTATTTTGCAAACTCAGGTCAACCCCTCCGGAGTGATGCAAATAAGCAGATAAACACTAATACAAAGAGACTGACCAGTGAATGGTGTAGAAGCTGGTAGGAGCTTGAGAGAGTAGCTGACTTGAGGTAGCAGGCTGGCTAGGTCGGCCTACTGGTGACACGAAATGGCCGTCTTGCTGGTCGAAAGAAATCTCCATACATCGACGTAATTATCAATTTTACGCCCACACCGCTGGCACCATTTATCGTAGGGGTTCTTAAATGGAGATATCGAGGGTTGCTGACAGCTCGGTTGTCAGCATAGTTGCTGATCCCTGTGTTATATAGCATAGCATATAGTATCATCCATGTGCTTTAGATAGGAGATCCCTTTTAGGCCTGTGACTGTTGTGTGACGTCACGGGATGCACATGTGTACGTTCGTACCTCTGCCCCGGTCTCAGTCGGCATGTAGACCTAGACAGGCTAAGACAGGCAGAGGCTGGGCTCCATTTCTCTCATCCCAGTCTGACAATATATATTGTTACCATCCAACAAGTGTGTCTACTTTCAACCCTCGATATCTCCATTTAAGAACCCCTACGATACTCCGTTGTTTGTATGTCATCCAACACCTGTTGGTATATTCCCTGTTGGTGTTCCCCTCTGTGCTGTCTTCTCGGAGCCATTCCTGTCTCTACTGCAAATACTTCCTTAAATCTCATGTTGAGCTCCTCGCATTCCTCGTGACCGTTTCTTGTGAGTTCCCCACCTTCTTTCCTCAGCCTGATCACCTGGCTTTTGACTGTTGTGTTCCTCCTGATGTGGCTGTACAGCAGTTTCGGGTCAGACTTGACTTTCGGTGCTTTTATTTTCATACTCTTGCTGGGCTTCCCTCCTTACCTGTGCATACTCGTTCCTGGCTCTTCGGATAATCTCCTTATTTTCCTGTGTTCTTCGCCTTCTGTACTTTTTCCATTCTCTATTGCACTTGGTTTTTGCTCCCTTATACCGTCGGGTAAACCAGGGGTTCTTTATGGTAAACCATACCACGGGCGAGATTTGAACCCGCGGTCAGAGAGTCTCAAAACTCCAGACCGTCGCGTTAGCCACTAGACCAGCTAGCCACAATACGATTCGTCCAACTAGGTACATTTCTACACCATAGGAAGGTTAGTATAGGCACCACTGTGACCACAAATGCAAGTTTTTACAGACGAATCTCCAGCTAGCGTGGCCGTGACGAACTCTAGCTCAAGTCTCTTCACTGCCGTCAGCATGACTCACGAAATCGTAATGACACGATTGCAAACAAACTATACCCTTTCCGGGATTTGAACCCGCGGTCAGAGAGTCTCAGAACTCCATACCGTCGCGTTAGCCACTGGACCAGCTAGCCAGCTAGAGTTCGTCACGGCCACGCTAGCTGGAGATTCATCTGTAAAAACTTGCATTTGTGGTCACAGTGGTGCCTATGCTAACCTTCCTAAGGTGTAGAAATATACCTAGTTTGACGAATCTTATTGTGGATAGCTGGTCCAGTGGCTAACGCGACGGTCTGGAGTTTTGAGACTCTCTGACCGAGGGTTCAAATCCCGCCCGTGGTATGGTTTGTTTGCAATCGTGTCATTACGATTTCGTGAGTCATGTTGACGGCAGTGAAGGGACTTGAGCTAGAGTTCGTCACGGCCACGCTAGCTGGAGATTCGTTTGTAAAAACTTGCATTTTTGATCACAGTGGTGCCTGTGCTAACCTTCCTATGGTGTAGAAATATACCTAGTTGGACGAATCTTGTTGTGGCTAGCTGGTCTAGTGGCTAACGCGACGGGCTGGAGTTTTGAGACTCTCTGACCGCGGGTTCAAATCCCGCCCGTGGTATGGCTTGTTTGCAATCGTGTCATTACGATTTCGTGAGTTCGTTATGGTCTTCCCATTATTTCTGTTGCATATTCCATCATTTCATTTACCGACTTTCCTACCAGTTCTCTGCCCTACTGAACCTCTTGCAGGAAGTTCATCAAACCTAAGTAGTCCCCCCGTTTATAGTCTGGCTTTTCCCATTCAACTCTTGTTATCCTCTCCACTTGTAAATCTACTATGTATTCAAAGCACAGAACCATGTGGTCAGTAGCTCCTTGGGGCCTCTCACATGTGATGTCCTCAATGTCTGATCTGCTCAGGGTGAACACAAGGTCCAGTCTTGCTGGTTCATCCTCCCCTCTCTCTCTCTGGTAGTGTCCTTAACATGTTGATGCATGAGGTTCTCCAGTACCACATCCATCATCTTGGCTCTCCATGTTTTGGGACCCCTGTGTGGCTCCAGGTTTTCCTGTGATTGAAATGGTCCATAACCAGTAACTTTGCTCTGCTCGAGTGAACTCTTCTTGCCACCTCAGCCAGTGTGTCCACCATTGCTCTGTTACTCTCTTCATATTCCTCTCTTGACCTTCTGCAGTTCTGTGGTGGATTATACATCACTGCAATGACTACCTTGTGCTCCCCAGACTGAAGTGTACCTACTATGTATTCTCTTTCCCCAATCTCGTTCATGCCTCCCATTTTATTACGAGCAGTGCAACCCCTCCTTCCCTTCTGCTCCTGTCTTTCCTCAGGATCTGATATCCTGGGGAAAAGATAGCATCTATTATTGCCTCACTGAGTTTCGTTTATGTGATTGCTATGATGTCTGGGGACTTCTCATTGACTTTTTTCAAGCCACTCCTCATATTTGTTCGTTATTCCATCTGCATTTGTGTACCAAACCTTCGACTTCTGTTCCAGAGCTATGGTCCTAGGAGTATATTAGGGTTGGAAGAGCAGGACCCCTGGCAGGGGCCTATGGGGGGTTGTGGTGGGGGCAGAGTTCCCATAGGGGGGTTGCTGTAGGGTTGGGGTTTGTGGTGTGGGGGTGGGGACATAGGGATCGGTGTATGATTGTTGGCTTAGATTGTTCAGTTGCCTTGGGGTTGTCGTGGTTGGAGTCCTTTTGCGGGTATTTCTGGGGGGTGTGTTTGCCCTTCCACCTGTGTCTGGGTTATTCTGCTTCTCTTTGTCTCTTCCTCCCAATCCTTCTTTCGTTTTTGCACTCTCTCTTTCAGTATTCTCCTTTCCTCTTGCATTCTGTCTCGGTCGAGGTACACACTCTAGAATTCCAGTTTGTCTCTCAGCCGTGCTTTCTCCTGCAGGATCATGGTTCAAGTTGATTCTGCCTTGAAAATTACTTTGAGAGGCCGCTTCCTTCTCCTTGCGAACCACCCAGTTCTCCTAAAATTTGCCACCAGGTTCATGTCGCCCTCGCCTATTGCCTTCATGATACCTTCAATCGCTTTTATCTCCGCCTGTTTTCTTTCCTCGTCGGCTTCCTGGCACTGTGTCTTCCATTGAGTCCTCGGAGGTGTTTTAGTTCCTTCCCGTGGAGTGTTCCTTCCTTCAATCCCTTCCCTAGCTGACGCCCCATTGCTCATTGGTCTGTCTTTCCTGCTCAGCTGTGTGTGTGCTTGTGTGTGTCTGTGTGTGTGTCTGCATGTGTGAACTCACCAATTTGTACCCACCTTTTTGTCGTTGCAGGGGTCAAGTCACAGTTCCTGGAACTGCCTTTTCGCTGGTCGCTACTAGGTCCACTACCTCTCCCTGATCCATGAGCTTTATCATACCACTTCTTAAAGCTACATCACGTTCCAGACTATTCCACTTCCTGGCAGCTCTTAGTTTCAATTGTGATCCCTTGCTGTTGTGTCCCATCTCTGGAACATCATGTCTCTGTCCACCTTGTCAATTCCTCTCAGTATTTTATGTGTAGCTATTATGTCCCCCCAATCCCTCCTGTCCTCCAATGTCGTCAGGTCGATTTCCCTTGACCCTTCTTCGTAGGACATTTCCCTTAGCTCTTGAACTAAGCTTGTTGCAAACTTTTGCACTTTCTCTAGTTTCTTGATGTGCTTGACCAGGTGTGGGTTCCAAACTGGTACTGCATACTTCAGTATGGACCTGATGTACATGGTGTACAGAGTCTTGAACGATTCCTTACTGAAGTATAGGAATGCTATTCTTAGAATTGCCAAGATCCAATATGCTGCAGCATTTATCAGGTTGATGTTCCCTTCAGGGGATGTCCTCGGTATTATACTCACCCCAAGATCCTTTTCCTTGAGTGAGGTTTGCAGTCTTTGGCCCCCTAGCTTGTACTCTGTGGTCTTCTTTGCCCTTCCCAGATCTTCATGACTTTGCATTATGTGGAGTTAAATTCCAGAAGATCTTGCTGGAGCAGACTTGCAGCCTGTCCAGGTCCCTTTGTAGTCCTGTGTGATCCTCATCTGATTTAATTCACCTCATTAACTTCACATCGTCCACAAACAAGGACACTTGAGTCGATACCTTCCGGCAAGTCATTCACATATGCCAGAAACTGCACCAGAACTAGGACTCACTCCTGTGAAATCTCACTTGTTACAGGCGCCCACTCATCACTATCCTGGATATTGAAGAAATCAAATCATCCACTGAAGACTAGAACCCTTGGGCTACGGTGGAGCATATTACCAAAATACCCAATGCTTCCTCAATGCAAAAGGTCACCTTCACTAACGTCAACATGGCATCCAAAGCTCTCGCAGAGAGTCTGGCAATTCACTACTTTCATATCAACCCAGGCTACATTGAAGCCGAGAAATTCAAGCACATCACAGTGTTATAACTGTTACTCCTATATGCACACCACTAAGGACTGTCCCACAAAGATAAGAAGTTTTCCTCGACCTGCGGCAACGAAGGTCATGATTTTAAGTCTTGCACCATCACCACCCCACCTAAATGCCTGAACTGCAAGAATGAGCACCATACCCTTGCTGCCAAATGCCCAACTAAAAGCGAAGTCTTCAAGAAAAACACTCCTCAATCTCCAACATATGCTGCAGTTACAATACTGCAAGCATGTACCACCAAGATTCTCAAGGCCACTCAAACTGTGTCCTCCACCAGTAATACATCACCACCGGTTCCTGTTGCATTATGTACGCCCATGTACACAATGTAGTTGCACCTGGATCATTCACCCCCTCCATCAATGAACTCTTCAGGCTCAACAACATGCCCAGCTTTACATTCCCTGAATTTCCACCCTTCACAGACATCAAGTCCACCACAAATATTGTCAATATTTCCACAGCTCCACCACCACCGCCTCCAAGAGATGAGACTCTTCTAAATCCCACCAATGAGAGACCACCACCGCCTTCTTCCACCACCACTACAATGGACCAATCAGCGACCTCGCCATCCTCGTCTCTGCCACCATCCAAGAGAGCTAAAACGCTACAACGTGATGAAACTCTCGCTGCCGCGGCCCAATCAGTCACTCCTTCAACTGCCACTTCTTCCAGGCCTCCTGTGGCTGCCTCAGCCCTAGATTCTGAGCCTGAATACATCGTTCTGCCTGGCGTCTGGTTCTACACTACTGACTAATACAAGGACGCAATGCTTCCCAGAGAAGTTCACCAGCAACTCCAGGATGGGAATGTTAAGTTTACCTGCGAAACGAATCATGTCTACATCACCGAAAAAATGCTTCAACGCGTTAACCAGCGTATAGCAGACACCAGAAACGTGATTCAAGTGGACTACATCTCAAGGAAGAAGTTCATATGCCTCACCAACGGCTCACTCCAATAGCAAGCTTCCCATCGATCAGTCACCATGAAGCTGACTTCCCCAACACTCTACCATTGGCTAAAGCTGGGGTGTGGCTCCAATCGACCCTCTAATGGCCGTCTTCTCGGCTCGTTTTGACACTGCCTGCTGTTGTGCAGGTTCATCAGCTTCATCAATCTTGCTGGTTCATCTATACCTCTATCTCTGGTAGTGTCCCTAACATGTTGATGCATGAGTTTTTCCAGTACCACATCCATGTGGCGCCAGGCTTTTCCCAGTCATTCTTCTTGTGATTGAAATGCCCCATAGCTAGTAACTTTACTCTTCTGCCTACCTCAGCTACTGTGCCCACCATTGCTCTGTAGCTCTCTTCATATTCTTCTCTTGGCCTCCTGCAGTTCTGTGGCGGGTTGTACATCACTGCAATTACCACCTTTGTGCCCCGAGACTGAATTGTTCCTATTATGTAGTCCCTTTTGCCTGTTCTGTCCATTCCTTCCATTTCCTCAAATCTCCGCCAGTTTTTAATGAACAGAGCAACTCCTCCTCCTCCCCCTTCTGCTCCCTCAGTGTTCCCTCAGGATCATGCCACTCCTCTCTTGTTTCGTTCCAGGTGATCCAACACTCTCCTCCTGATAATCTTCTCCATGACTTTGCATACTATACACGTCAGTGACACTGGTCTATAGTTTAGTGCCTCTTTTCTGTCTCCTTTTTTAAAACTGGGAACTACATTTTCTGTCTTCCATACCTCAGGCAGTTGCCCAGTTTCAAGGGATGTGTTGAAGATTGTGGTTAGTGGCACACACAGCATATCCGCTCCCTCTCTAAGGATCCACGGGGAGATGTTTTCCGGTCCCATTGCCTTTGAGGTATCAATGTCCCTCAGCAGCTTCTTCACATCCTCCTCAGTTGTATGTATGTCATCCAACACTTGTTGGTATATTCCTTGCTGGTGCCCCCCTCTGTTCTATCCTCCCAGAGGTCTTCCTGTCTCCATTATAAATACTTCCTTAAATCTTAAGTTGAGCTCCTCACATACCTCTTGATCGCTTCTGGTGAGTTCCCCACCTTCTTTGTTCAGCTTGATCACCTGGTCTTTGACTGTTGTCTTCCTCCTAATGTGTCTATACAGCAGTTTCGGGTCAAACTTGACTTTCGATGCTATGTCGTTTTCGTACTGTCGCTGGGCCTCCTTCCTTACCTGTGTTTCTGGCTCTTCGACTAATCTCCTTATTTTCCTGAGTCCTTTGCCTCCTGTACCTTTTCCCTTCTCTGGTGCACTTAGATTTTGCCTCCTTACACCTTCGTGTAAACCAAGGACTCGCTTTGGTCTTTCCATTATTTCTATTGCCCTTGGGAACAAACCTTTCCTCTGCCTCCCTGCATTTTGTTCTTACATATTCCATCATCTCGTTTACTGATTTTCCTACCAATTCTTTGTCCCACTGAACCTCCTGCGGGAAGTTCCTCATACCTGTGTAGTCACCCCTTTTATAGTTTCGCTTTTCCCATTCAATTCCTGTTGCCCTCTCCACTTGTAACTCTACTATATATTCAAAACTCAGAACCACGTGATCGCTAGCTCCAAGGGGCCTCTCGTAAGTGATGTCCTCAATGTCTGAACTGCTCAGGGTGAACGCAAGATCCAGTCTTGCTGGTTCATCCTCCCCTCTCTCTCTGGTAGTGTCCCTGACATGTTGATGCATGAGGTTTTCCAGTACCACATCCATCATCTTGTGTGTGTGTGTGTGTGTGTGTGTGTGTGTGTGTGTGTGTGTGTGTGTGTGTGTGTGTGTGTGTGTGTGTGTGTGTGTTGGTGATCATATATAATGTGTCTAAATTTCCCCAAGACTGTATTATACTGCAACAAAAATATTTATCACCTAAAAATATCATAAAGATCTCTTGAACATTGTTCTTACCATCAACAACAAAAAAATATTATTTCTTAGCTGCTGCTTACCTTTCCATAAAGACTGCATATCTTTTTTTTCATATTTTTTTCAATAGATAATGAAATTGATATTGTCAGTTCCTACCACTCTTCAATCAGTCAATTTTTTTTTCTAGATTTTTCTTATAAATGTTTAACATTTCTTGTCCACCCTGGAATTGCTTTAAAGTTTTTTTGGATCCTGAGATTCTTGTTTAATTTAAAAGAATAATATGAAACAGAAGCAGTAATATTATCACAAATATAGTTAATTTGTGACAGAGGATGATGAAGGCGACCTCCTAGTGTACAATATTTAACTGTATCACAGTGTGAAATCTTGCAAGTGTCTCAGTGACACCGTTTTCTATCATTGCCAACCTCATGTCACATAGCAACATTTACATCATTAGTAATATTCCCTATCGTAAGTAGATGATCTGAGTCTATAATATCATAAAATTGTAACATATTATGAATCCGTATATGAGTTGTATTTCATCCTTCCTCATGATGAAGTCATTTAATTTAAGAAACATTACTGGAAACAAATGTAGAAGCATAAGCGTTCGTTAACATCATAATCTAAATATTTTAAGTTATGTTTCTGGCAGAAATTCTCCACAGAACACCAGGCGCACCAGGTTTATTATAAGTCATCAGACATTCAACATTATTAAAGAAAGATGTTTGCCAGGTGACATACCTGATATTGACATTAGCTAAAATTATCCTGAATTTACCTATAGTCAAATTTAATTCAAAAGATTTTGCTTCGTCAACATATAACAAGAAGAAAGTCTCCTGCAAGAAGCTATATTTACTCTCAGATTTATTGCAAGTACTTAAATTTCATCTCAAAGAACAACAGATATAAAGATTTAATGTAATGCTCATGCTAGTATTGTATATACTAGTAAGAAAGAAAATACAGTTAACTCGTCATTAGGTTTTGGGACACAGTTCTTAATTAAAATATTAAATTTTGTAGCAGAACTGGTGGTCTTGTTGTCACAATTAAGTTGAAATTAAAAGTATTTTCACTGTTGGATTCAATATCGCTCTGAGTAACATTAGCTTCATTCTTACCTATGAATTCATTAGCTGTTCCCACTGCATTGAATGTAGTAGATGTAGTAACAAAAGTAGCATTAGTAATAAGAATAAAAATTGTAGTAGCAGTAGCAGTAGTAGTAGTAATAGTAGTAATTTTAGTAGTAAAAATAGTAGTAATAATAGTAGTAGTGATAGTAATAGTATTAATAGTATTAATGATAGTAATTACAGTAGCAGCAGCAGTAGAATAACTGCATATCAACAACATCCTCCGGAATAGAACATCCCAATTCCAAATATTTTTAAAAGAAAATAATCTCTAATACAGTGCCTGTTGCTTTCGGGAAATCTGTCTAATGCCAACTGTCTTGAGAAGCATTAAAACTAATCACGCTCCTTGATCACTCAGACGGTATAAGCTCTACACTTCTGAATCAAACTAATTACCCGTGAAATTGCATCTTAAATAATATCTTGTCGTTAATTTTAATTACTATGGCTCAACGGGTTATTTCATTGCGAAATGTTGATTGTTATATTTTCTCACTTATGTAAATGATAACGAACATATCTAAACGATAACGAAGTAATTACGAGGTAAACACGCTGAGAGACACCTCTGAACTATGTACTAGGTAACACACACTTATCAGTGTATATTCACGAAGTCACACATCAATCCGAATATATAGACTGAGAGGCAAACATTCCGCAGCATATATTCACTAAAAGACAAACCTCTCTGGGTGTATATATACCCTGAGAGACTAACCTTTCAGTGTATATTGATTGAGAGACACACATACCTGTCAGAGTATATACAATATGAGACATTATTCACTATATACACACCTCTCCGTGTATTTACCCTGAAAGACATACCTCTCAGTGTACGAATAACGAATATAAACATTGATGCATCTCTCACTGTATATACACTGAGAGATGTTAAGAGAGTCATTAGGATCAGTGGGAGATTTGCTTCGTCATTTATATTTACTTAAAGAAACCAGATTGCAAATGGTCATTTATTTGCATTACTGAACTATCTTATTATTTCACATACCTACCATCACCTACCATCACCTACCATCACCTACCATCACCTACCATCACCTACCATCACCTACCATCACCTACCATCGCCTACCATCACCTACCATCACCTACCATCACCTACCATCACCTACCATCACCTACCATCACCTACCATCGCCTACCATCACCTACCATCACCTACCATCACCTACCATCACCTACCATCACCTACCATCACCTACCATCACCTACCATCGCCTACCATCACCTACCATCACCTACCATCACCTACCATCACCTACCATCACCTACCATCACCTACCATCACCTACCATCACCTACCATCACCTACCATCACCTACCATCACCTACCATCGCCTACCATCACCTACCATCACCTACCATCACCTACCATCACCTACCATCACCTACCATCACCTACCATCACCTACCATCGCCTACCATCACCTACCATCACCTACCATCACCTACCATCACCTACCATCACCTACCATCACCTACCATCACCTACCATCACCTACCATCACCTGCCATCACCTACCATCACCTGCCATCACCTACCATCGCCTACCATCACCTACCATCACCTGCCATCACCTACCATCACCTACCATCACCTACCATCACCTACCATCACCTACCATCACCTGCCATCACCTACCATCACCTGCCATCACCTACCATCGCCTACCATCACCTACCATCACCTACCATCACCTTCCATCACCTTCCATCACCTACCATCACCTACCATCACCTACCATCACTTACCATCACCTACCATCATCTACCATCACCTACCATCACCTACCATCACCTTCCATCATCTACCATCACCTACCATCATCTACCATCACCTACCATCACCTACCATCACCTACCATCACCTACCATCGCCTACCATCACCTACCATCACCTACCATCACCTACCATCACCTACCATCACCTACCATCACCTACCATCGCCTACCATCACCTACCATCACCTACCATCACCTACCATCACCTACCATCACCTACCATCACCTACCATCACCTACCATCACCTACCATCACCTACCATCACCTACCATCACCTACCATCGCCTACCATCACCTACCATCACCTACCATCACCTACCATCACCTACCATCACCTACCATCACCTACCATCACCTACCATCGCCTACCATCACCTACCATCACCTACCATCACCTACCATCACCTACCATCACCTACCATCACCTACCATCACCTACCATCACCTACCATCACCTGCCATCACCTACCATCACCTGCCATCACCTACCATCGCCTACCATCACCTACCATCACCTGCCATCACCTACCATCACCTACCATCACCTACCATCACCTACCATCACCTACCATCACCTGCCATCACCTACCATCACCTGCCATCACCTACCATCGCCTACCATCACCTACCATCACCTACCATCACCTTCCATCACCTTCCATCACCTACCATCACCTACCATCACCTACCATCACTTACCATCACCTACCATCATCTACCATCACCTACCATCACCTACCATCACCTTCCATCATCTACCATCACCTACCATCATCTACCATCACCTACCATCACCTACCGTCACCTACCATCACCTACCATCATCTACTATCACCTACCATCATCTACCATCACCTACCATCACCTACCATCATCTACCATCACCTACCATCACCTACCATCACCTTCCATCATCTACCATCACCTACCATCATCTACCATCACCTACCAACACCTACCATCACCTACCATCATCTACTATCACCTACCATCACCTACCATCATCTACCATCACCTACCATCACCTACCATCACCTACCATCACCTACCATCATCTACTATCACCTACCATCACCTACCATCACCTACCATCACCTACCATCACCTACCATCACCTACCATCATCTACTATCACCTACCATCACCTACCATCACCTACCATCACCTACCATCATCTACCATCACCTACCATCACCTACCATCACCTACCATCATCTACCATCACCTACCATCACCTACCATCACCTACCATCACCTTCCGCCACTTATCACCTTATTACCATAACTTACTGCCACTTTCCAACACCTACCATAACCTCACATTACTTGCCTGCACGTACTCTAGCCTACTGTCACCTACCATAACTTAACGAGACATAAAGTAACCTACTGTGCCCTGTGACACCTACGACCATCACCTACCATAACCTACCGTAACCTACCGTAACTTTCCGATACCAACCATTGTTTAGCTCGTGCATCCTACCAGTATTTGCCGCCACCTTCCGTAATCAACTGTAACCTAACGTAAACTACCGTTATATAACGTGCTCTACCATATCCTACCATCATAAACTGTCAAGAATAATAATCTACCATCACCTTCCATGACCCACAATAACCTACCAAAATGTAATGCAACCTAACGTAATTTTACGCATCCTACCATAAGCTTCTTACATAACATAACATAACCTAATGCTACCTTCTCTAAACAAATGTAACCTATTGTAATATAATCTATCCTACTTTCACCTACCATACCTTAACATTATCTTATTTATCACCATCAACATAATATTGTTACTGATCATAACGTTACATCACACTTCATTTAATCTAAGGTACCAATCATATATTGTAACCTTCAGGTTCGGGGCCTGGTAGGCAAAGCTGACGCTTCACACACTGAGGGTCCGCGGCCCGATTCCCGGCAAGGATGAAAACATTGGGCGTGTTCCCTTACACCTGTTGTCCCTGTTCACTTATCAGTAAAATGGATACCTAGGTGTTAGTCGACTTGTGAACTTATTTCCCAGAAATTCTCTAGTCTGTATACCTTGTAAATTATTATTTATTATTTATTATCACACTGGCCGATTCCCACCAAGGCAGGGTGGCCCGAAAAAGAAAAACTTTCACCATCATTCACTCCATCACTGTCTTGCCAGAAGGGTGCTTTACACTACAGTTTTTAAACTGCAACATTAACACCCCTCCTTCAGAGTGCAGGCACTGTACTTCCCATCTCCAGGACTCAAGTCCGGCCTGCCGGTTTCCCTGAATCCCTTCATAAATGTTACTTTGCTCACACTCCAACAGCACGTCAAGTATTAAAAACCATTTGTCTCCATTCTCTCCTATCAAACACGCTCACGCATGCCTGCTGGTAGTCCAAGCCCCTCGCACACAAAACCTCCTTTACCCCCTCCCTCCAACCTTTCCTAGGCCGACCCCTACCCCGCCTTCCTTCCACTACAGACTGATACACTCTTGAAGTCATTCTGTTTCGCTCCATTCTCTCTACATGTCCGAACCACCTCAACAACCCTTCCTCAGCCCTCTGGACAACAGTTTTGGTAATCCCGCACCTCCTCCTAACTTCCAAACTACGAATTCTCTGCATTATATTCACACCACACATTGCCCTCAGACATGACATCTCCACTGCCTCCAGCCTTCTCCTCGCTGCAACATTCATCACCCATGCTTCACACCCATATAAGAGCGTTGGTAAAACTATACTCTCATACATTCCCCTCTTTGCCTCCAAGGACAAAGTTCTTTGTCTCCACAGACTCCTAAGTGCACCACTCACTCTTTTTCCCTCATCAATTCTATGATTCACCTCATCTTTCATAGACCCATCTGCTGACACGTCCACTCCCAAATATCTGAATACGTTCACCTCCTCCATACTCTCTCCCTCCAATCTGATATTCAATCTTTCATCACCTAATCTTTTTGTTATCCTCATAACCTTACTCTTTCCTGTATTCACTTTCAATTTTCTTCTTTTGCACACCCTACCAAATTCATCCACCAATCTCTGCAACTTCTCTTCAGAATCTCCCAAGAGCACAGTGTCATCAGCAAAGAGCAGCTGTGACAACTCCCACTTTGTGTGTGATTCTTTATCTTTTAACTCCACGCCTCTTGCCAAGACCCTCGCATTTACTTCTCTTACAACCCCATCTATAAATATATTAAACAACTAAGGTGACATCACACATCCTTGTCTAAGGCCTACTTTTACTGGGAAAAAATTTCCCTCTTTCCTACATACTCTAACTTGAGCCTCACTATCCTCGTAAAAACTCTTCACTGCTTTCAGTAACCTACCTCCTACACCATACACTTGCAACATCTGCCACATTGCCCCCCTATCCACCCTGTCATACGCCTTTTCCAAATCCATAAATGCCACAAAGACCTCTTTAGCCTTATCTAAATACTGTTCACTTATATGTTTCACTGTAAACACCTGGTCCACACACCCCCTACCTTTCCTAAAGCCTCCTTGTTCATCTGCTATCCTATTTTCCGTCTTACTCTTAATTCTTTCAATTATAACTCTACCATACACTTTACCAGGTATACTCAACAGACTTATCCCCCTATAATTTTTGCACTCTCTTTTATCCCCTTTGCCTTTATACAAAGGAACTATGCATGCTCTCTGCCAATCCCTAGGTACCTTACCCTCTTCCATACATTTATTAAATAATTGCACAAACCACTCCAAAACTATATCCCCACCTGCTTTTAACATTTCTATCTTTATCCCATCAATCCCAGCTGCCTTACCCCCTTTCATTTTACCTACTGCCTCACGAACTTCCCCCACACTCACAACTGGCTCTTCCTCACTCCTACAAGATGTTATTCCTCCTTGCCCTATACACGAAATCACAGCTTCCCTATCTTCATCATCATTTAACAATTCCTCAAAATATTCCCTCCATCTTCCCAATACCTCTAACTCTCCATTTAATAACTCTCCTCTCCTATTTTTAACTGACAAATCCATTTGTTCTCTAAGCTTTCTTAACTTGTTAATCTCACTCCAAAACTTTTTCTTATTTTCAACAAAATTTGTTGATAACATCTCACCCACTCTCTCATTTGCTCTCTTTTTACATTGCTTCACCACTCTCTTAACCTCTCTCTTTTTCTCCATATACTCTTCCCTCCTTGCATCACTTCTACTTTGTAAAAACTTCTCATATGCTAACTTTTTCTCCCTTACTACTCTCTTTACATCATCATTCCACCAATCGCTCCTCTTCCCTCCTGCACCCACTTTCCTGTAACCACAAACTTCTGCTGAACACTCTAACACTACATTTTTAAACCTACCCCATACCTCTTCGACCCCATTGCCTATGCTCTCATTAGCCCATCTATCCTCCAATAGCTGTTTATATCTTACCCTAACTGCCTCCTCTTTTAGTTTATAAACCTTCACCTCTCTCTTCCCTGATGCTTCTATTCTCCTTGTATCCCATCTACCTTTTACTCTCAGTGTAGCTACAACTAGAAAGTGATCTGATATATCTGTGGCCCCTCTATAAACATGTACATCCTGTAAATGTACTTGTAAAATAACTTAACGAAAACATATTTTATCGTAACATATTTTATCCTGCCTTCTCCTACCATAACTTAACGTAATTCAGAGTAACGTCACCTACCATCACTTAACATAATCTGTTATTACCTAATGTAACAATACGTAACCTAAAGAAACCAAACAAAAACTAACATAACCTAACATATTCTACCGTAATCTGCCATAAAATGTTACTTATTACAGTGTACCATAACCTAACATAACCTACTGTCAACTAATGTAATCTATCCTAATATTAGCTATGTTAGGAACCAAACATAACCTAATGTAACCTAACATAGCCTACCATAACCTAATGTTAACTAACATAACCTAACATAAGACGATGTAACCAAACTTAACCCAATATAACCTAACGTAACCTATGGTAGCCTAACATAACCTAACATAAGACGATGTAACCAAACTTAACCCAATATAACCTAACGTAACCTATGGTAGCCTAACATAACCTAACATAAGACGATGTAACCAAACTTAACCCAATATAACCTAACGTAACCTATGGTAGCCTAACATAACCTAACCTAAACTCATGCAGTCTACAGTAACCCACCATAGTTACCTAAGATAACTTGTTCGAATTTAAAATAATCTTCCATCTCCTAATGTCGTAAAACAACATTGTTAAAATTTACGTCTTTTATGAAAAAAAAGTTAATTTCCTTTCGTTAGTTGAATGGGAGGACGAACTAATCTTTAAGCGATCACTTTTTACATGTTATTCCTATTTCCTTAAAAAGTTGGATTAATTTATCATAAACACTGATGGATGATCACTGAGAAAACAACTTTGACATTGTGGTTTTCAGTCTTAATCAGTTATAATCTTGAGGCGGTCAAAAGACAAATTTTTTTTTTTTTTTTGGCTTTTGTTGCTGTTTTCTTTCCTAGTGTTTTCTCACCTTTCCATATATATTGTTTTTGGAATGGTTGTTTTAATACAAAATTATTGTTTTATCCAATACCAATAATTTCTTTCCAGTCAGCTGAAAAAAATATCTCTCTAAGATCAACTGAATTTTTGGCTGACTTCGTTAAATTGAATTTCCCAGTGAGGTATGAAAGCAATTTAGTATTATGATTATAATTATTATTATTATTATTATTATTATTATTATTATTATTATTATTATTATTATTATTATTATTATTTTTATAAATTTTCTTAATTATTCTATGTGAGGGACCAACAAGCTGAGTCAGGATTTTTCTTAATTTTTTCTTCTGTTTTTTTTTATTTTTGTTTCAGTCAAAATTAGTGAATCTTTGTTCCGATCATTTCCAACGTTTCAGAGAATCTGTCTTGAAAATATAACTAGATTCTAGAAACAGGTGGAAAGTCCACGCTTCCTAAAGCCATAGGTGTTGATCACATTCCAAGCTTCGAAAATCCATAGTGGCGAAGCTTCAATTAAGTGTAGATTTGCACGTTGTATATATAAGCGTGAAGTTTCTATTCCAGCTACATCACGGCAAATAAATTTCAGTTTAATTCTTCCGAACCGCTTCGTTACTTAATGGCTGATGCAACTTATAGCCAAGAGAGTACTGAGTATGTTTTGTTAGTCTCCGTTCAAATTAGACAACACAGAAAGTAGTTAAAACACATTTGGAATCGTTGGAATCCGTGTCGTAACTGAGAATGATTCATCTGATCGGCTTCAAATTTTCACGACTTGTGTAGTTTCCTGAATGCAAGTGTCATGGTTTTATTGGCTGGCATAAATCCAAGTTTAATATTTTTGTTGATTAAATAGTAATATTCATTTATACTCAATTACTGCAGAATAGTTCGTCTGGTGGGCTTCAAAATATTGTTGAAGGTACATACGATAAAATGAATGATGCCCCATAAGTTTAGACTGAGTCAGTGTAAATTTGAAATTTTACTGAATCTGTTAGTAAAGAATGATTCATTTAAATTTGATCAATTAATATAAAACTTTGTTTTTTATGATCGGCTTCAAACTTTCATTAACGTATTTGTTGGTGTTAACTTTGGTGTTAACTTCCTCAGGGGACAGAGGAATATACAAAACAGGGATACCTTACACGGATCGTACAGTGGCCGATAAGTATCAAACTTTTATTACATTCATATGGAAGAACTAATCGCTACGGGTAATAAAGCGAAAAGGGGGGGAAGGGAATATTCTCATATTTATTTTAGGAATTTATTTTAGGAATTGGAAGATAGCTTCAATCCATTGAATGAAGAGCTTCCACCATCATTGAGGTACCTTCCCTGATGGATTTAAACAACTCTTCATAATTATAAAGAGAACTTGGCTCTCAGGGTTGCTGCTTCAATTTAAAATATCGTTTTTGCTGGCCAGCATCATATATATATTTTTTAAAACTGAAATAGAAATTATTGGTGGCCGGATGTGATGAAGTGAGGCATCTGACTGAGCTTTATCCGCATATTGATCTCTCTCACTCACGCGGTTACTCACCTCACACATTCGTACTGCTATTCAATTAATCTAGTCATCCTTTTCACTTTATTCACTCATTCAACAGTATTTGTCGCTAACTAATTCTGGCCTCTAGTCATGCAAATTACTCAGTCACTTACCTTACTCATTCAATCTTGCTCTCACCTCACCTTCTCAACCTATCAATCGCCAAATAAAAGGACAAGAAGTAAGAAATACTGAATCAGATCAGTGCAAGGGATGTTTAGCACATATATAATAATTTCTCTTTATATTAGTTCAATTTTAAATTAAAAGTCTGTAAATGATTGCCAAGAGAGTCACAGTGGTACTCACCACCACTATATCAGTGGTGGAGATACAGAAAAAAGGAGACACTCAACATTAGGAGGAGATAATGGTCGAGAAGAAGAAAAATATATAGAGCAGACTCTATACCACTTGTTTAAGCAGATACGGGGCGCAGTGTAATGTAGCGAAATATAAACAAAGACCTGAATTTCACTTTCATTAAGTGTCCCATCTGAAAAAGATCTGGTAATCGCAATAAGGAATAACCTGAGATGGGGTGGATAACAGGAGAGAACTCTTTGTAAACAAACATACAGGGGAGAGCTGTGAGAGCAATACTTGAGTCCTCTAATATTCCACTATAAGAAAGTCATGATCTGTGAATAGATGTATAATAGTAACAACAAACACAAGTTGTCTCCTGTCTACGAATGTTAGTAAAGTTAACCTCCGGATGTAGCGGGAAATTAGCAAGGAGTAAATTACGGGAACTCAAAGAAGAAAGCAGTTGCGAAGTAGGTTGAGTAATGCGTGAATGTGAAGTGTTGGAAGGTGAATCGGCTTTCATCACCGGTTTTGTCTTCGCGATATACGCAGAGATGGCTTCATGAGTTGCAGCTGACAGAAAAGCTACAAGAAGCATGGTGTCAGAGGCAGAAGAGGTAGGCTGAGTAAAAATTGTAGACACAAATGAAGTCACGGACAAAGGGGAAAATAACAAGAGGTTAGAGACATCTTGGTGGGGAGAAAAACTTCACTTGGGAGAGGAGAAAGAGCAACTGTACGTTAGGGTAGATGAACTTCCACAACATTATTACAAGGTAAAGGGCTAGATTTATAGACAATAAAAGTAGAGTGTTTGGGAATGACGTGATTTTTCGGCGGGAGGAGATTTGTACTTCGCTGATAATGTAGACTTTAGAGAAGGGGGAATATGAGGTGATATTTCAGTTAAGTTAGGTCGTGTAGACGGATTAACATGTGAGTGAAGTTGAAGAAGTAGGGAAAGTATGAGATGACTAGGTCCGAACCTCAGCCTAGGACTGCAAAAGGCTTGATACAGGTAAGCAGTATTCCATCAGCACTATTTGAATGAGATGAAGTTTTTTAAGAGGCCAACAAGCCATCACTCGTTAATGCAGTTTAGAGAATAACACTAACAGTAAACATGCCTACTCATGAAAACTCTGTTATGTGCTGTGTACTTGACAGTAAATAGCTCATTACTCCAAAAGTTAGTATGGTCGCGAGATACCACATTTGATTTCATCTGACAACTCTATGTCGCTTGTGCATAAAAAGGGTATGCTGATGCCAAAGCTGTCTTTGATGACCATGAAGCTGGCTCCTCTATAAAAGCATGACTCACAGTCTAAGGTACCGAGGAATGGTTGGTGTCAAGGTCATCAGCGTAGAAGGGATGCCAGTCAACACAGTGATAGAACGCCTCTTGTCCAATAATTCACACCAGGAGAGATTTACCTTAATACACCGTCAGAATCTCCAAGACAAAGGCATAAAAACTGTTCAAGTTGATGGTGGTGCAGACTTACTGATTGTTCAGACAGCAGTATAGTGTGTGTGATCAGATATCCTAGTTAGTACCCTAATTGGAGTAGACACAGACCTCTTAGTTCTGTTATGCATGAATGATGACACAACTTCATTATCTCCTTTGATCAAAAGAGAAGAACAACAGACTTCAAAGATAAGGAAGATTTGGAACATCAGGTGCCTAAAGAAAGAAAGAACTGGGTCCAGAAACATAGGGTAAGTAATGAAATTTTATTTCATTACTTCCACTCATTATTTCATTACTTCCCCTCCCCCCCCACCTCAGTGTACTTGCTCTTCGTAATGACACGATTGCAAACAAACAATACCCCGGGCGGGGTATAGTCTAGTCACTCTAGTGGCTAACGCGACGGGCTGGAGTTTTGAGACTCTATGACCGCGGGTTCAATCCCGGCCGGGGGATGGTTTGTTTACTTGCTCTTCCTCTGTGGGCACCTAGCTCCCTTGCAGTGCTCCCCTTTTCTTTGTATTTGACTGGCTCCTCCTCCTTAATTCCCCACTACTACTACCACTACCACTACTACTACTATTACCACTACTACCACCTCTACCTCTTCCTGCCTATATATACCCGTCCTGCTCCACTTCTCGTTAGTGTGACTTTGTAAATTGTTCAAGTCGGACCGAAACGTCGTCGTAAGCTCCTCTCTTCTATGTGCGGGTTATTTGTGTAATGTACATATGGTCAGGATTTTAATTTTCAATATAGTTTAGAAAGACACGTAAGCAAACACTATAACACATTTATTAGAAAACATTTCGGACCTGGGACCTAGAAGTGATCAAGGTCCCAGGACCGAAACGTTTTCTAATAGATATGTCATAGTGTTTGCTTACGTGTCTTTCTAAACCAACTTGTCGGTATTTATTACCAAGGTTTAAACCAATTTTCAATATAAAAATGTTGAGAGGTTCACGTAAAATAGTAAATAAATATATTTTTAAAGACGTTTATTACACAGAATAAATATTGAACATTAAAATGGTATAAAATACCGACAGTTTGTTAGGTAAGACACATATGCAACAGTTAGGTATCTTTATTTCGAAACGTTTCGCCTACACAGTAGGCTTCTTCAGTCGAGTACAGAAAAGTTGATAGAAGCAGAAGAGACTTGAAGACGATGTAATCAGTCCATCACCCTTAAAGTTTTGAGGTTGTCAGTCCCTCAGTCTGGAGAAGAGCATTGGAACAATGCTCTTCTCCAGACTGAGGGACTGACAGCCTCGAAACTTCAAGGGTGATGGACTGATTACATCGTCTTCAAGTCTCTTCTGCTTCTATCAACTTTTCTGTACTCGACTGAAGAAGCCTACTGTGTAGGCGAAACGTTTCGAAATAAAGATACCTAACTGTTGCATATGTGTCTTATCTAACAATTAGACATGTGTAAAAAAAACAAAACAGGCAACATTTCTCACTGACGTAACTACTAGAGCCTTTCTAATTAAAATTAAGGTGAAAGACATTATTTAAGATGAAATTTCAGGGGTGATTAGTTTGATCTATAAGTGTAGAGCTTATATCTTCTGAGTGATCAAGGCGCGTGATTAGTTTTAATGCTTCTCAAGATAGTTGGCATTAAACAGATTTTCCAAAACTGACAGGCACTCTATTTCAGATTTGTGTCTCTTAAAAATATTCGGAATAAAAATGTTCCATTCCGGAGGATACTGTTGATACCTGTTTATATATTCACTTGTTCTACAATATTCTTATGTTATTCTTGCTGCCACGACTATTACTAACGACTTTTATTCCTACTACTAGCACTATGCTCTCTCTCTCTCTTCTCTCCTCTCTCTCTCTCTCTCTCTCTCTCTCTCCTTTTCTCTCTCTCTCTCTCTCTCTCTCTCTCTTTACAAAGGGTCTGACAAGGTTAGGTTTTAAGGATCCCTAGCTTTATTGACAAGCTATTTACAAGTTAAGGATTCCTAACTTTATTGAGAAGCTAAGAGCTGTTACCTACATCAGCTCATTTGAAAGCATTTTATTGTTATGAAACATACAAGTAGGGAACAGGATGAAGTTGGAGCCATCGGTGGGACAACATTTTCATTTGATCATCTGACTTTATCTCGTTGACATCATAATGCTGTACGAATGTGTTCCGGACTCGAGTCATCCTGGCGGTAAATGATCTCAGATGAAGTGATGTTCTGGAGAAGGGTACAGCCAGAGTGAAGTTGCTGCTTTCTGCCTGTCTTGTGATATAGAAGATTGCTTCTCGCTGTCCTCGAAGTGGAGCCAAGTGTGGTACTTTGACAGTGTTGGCCTTGAACATAACAGTAAGGCCCCCACATCCCTCCTGTGTTGAAGGCTCTGCTGAATTGACAGATCTATCCAGGATGGGTCCAGGCGAGAGTATAGAGTCTGCAGAGTACAGAGTACAGTCGTCTGCACATGCATGGCATTCTGGGATGAGACGAAGAAGTTCATTGAAGTAGACATTCCATAACACTGGTCCTAGCACACTTCCTTGTGGAACACTTACCCCAATAGGATGTCTTGCTGATTCTGTTCAATTGAGAACTACCGTTAGAGATCTGCAATGAAGATAATCACTGAGGAGACATAGCACTGAGCCTGCAATTCCCAGTGCTTGAAGTTTTGCCAAGAGGCCCTGGTGCCACACCCGGTCGAAAGCACCAGCAATGTCCAGTGCTACCGCACAGCTGCCTATGGATTCATCCAGTGACTGGCGCCATTTAGTGGAGAGGTTTAACAACAGATCAGCAGCAGAGTAACCTTTCCTGCCTTATTGCCACCACTGACAGTTTTGATAGGAAATTACATTTTGGTATCAAAGTGTTCGGTAAAGAGGTCCGCTTTCTCTTGACTACTAGCAGAGGTGGTCCCATCCTGTCGATTTAGAGGTGGAATGAGTTCATCCGGCAGATAACCTTGTCTGTCCTTAACCAGGTTTTAGAGCCTACCCTACCTGATGCTAGCTTTTGTTTGATGTCCACCTCCCATTTAGCGATGGCCCACTTTTGAACTTCACCCATATGCCTACAGGCTTGCCTGTGCAAGTTCCTGCTATAGGTGGTAGGATGTCTCTTATACTTTCGCCATGCTTTGTACTTAGCACCCCTCAAGGAAGGTTCCTTGATGTTGGTGAGGGGCTCTTGATTTAGGGAATTGGATCTGTGCTCCAGTTCCCCGAATTAAGCCTGAATGCCTTGCACATCCCCCCCCCAGGCGCTGTATAATCCTCCGGGTTTAGCGCTTCCCCTTGATTATAATAATAATAATAATAATAATTTGTACTTAGCAGTAACACCCTCTCTACAAAGACATCCAAGCCAAGGCTGATCTGTAGGCTTCGTCACATATTGCCGGTGAGGGATACGTTCTTGTTGTAGATTAAGGATGTGTCCAGTGAAGGCTTTCACTTTGCTGTCAACATCCCCTTGAAAAGAGCATTTCAATCGGTATTGGTGAGCTCAGAGCAAAGGGCTGGCCAATTACCTCTTTCTCGTAGCCAGGTTGTGAGCGTGGACTCCTCACCTCGTTCTGTCGGGATCTTAAGTGCAGTAAAAACAGCCTTGTGGCCAGATGATCCAACATAGCCGAGGGGTTGACAAGTGACTATACCTTCTACCAGATCACTCACTACTGGGTCAAGAGAGGAGCCAGAGATGTGAGTAGGGAAATCAACAATGTTTCTCATTTCAAATACCGCAAGAAGGTCATCAAAATTCCTCTGTATAAGGTGTTGGTTGAGGTCACCAACAACTATGATAAGTTGACAGTTGTGTTGTAGCAGAAGGGAGTCCACGTTTTCTATTAGGAAGTTGATGGGGTCTGCACTGTACATTGCACATGCTAGTACAGAGGTGCTAGTGTTTATGCATAGCTTGAAGAACATCATTTCAAGGTGAGTAGGGATAGCAACATCAATATGCTGGGCATGTACACTTTTAGAGAAGTACACAGCAACACCTCCTTGCACTTGCCTATCTCTTCTCATCCATGAGGTGCAGCCAGCAATTTTTGTAAAATTTTCTGGAGTCCTGTCGTCCAAAAATGTTTCAACAACAGCTATCATGTCCGGACGTCGAATGTTCAAAAAACTGTATGTAAGCTTTCCAACATTGGTAATGAAACCTCTAATACTCGCCGACAGGATGCTGATAGACTGGCTCCTCATGATGTGGTCAGCTTGAGGTGGTGTGTGTGTAAGGCATGCAAAGTGCCTGCCCTTAAGAGAGGGAGGGCACCAAGGCAGCTGCTAAGATATAGGTCTGTGGTCTTGTATAAGGCACAATACCACGTGCTGGGCTGAGACAGAAGTAGCTGAGTGGGTAACGTGTGAGTGTGTTCACCAATTCAGAGATCCTGCTGGTTTGTTCCGAGAACAGATCTCTGAACAGGTGGTCCTGTCTATCAAGATCTTTTTTCTTTCGACACTGGTCCACCTGATGTCCTTTCTTGTGGCAGTAATTGCACATGGTATCTTGCAGGCAGTTGCTAGTGGTGTGCCCCTTCCGGTGACAGCGAGAGTACTGCCTGGGAGGGTCGACTATTATTTGTTGCACCTCCTATGTTTCGCTGCTGATTTGTCGCAGGTTCTGCCGCTGGTGAGCCTGTTGATTGTGTATCTGATGAACGTTTTCCTTGGACTGTGTTGGTGAATGGTGAGAAGGCTGTAGATGTTTTCCTCCTCCACGTCCTCTTCCACACCTCTGTACAGTTCTGATATTTGTGTCCCTGCTGTTCGTAGTTTGGTGCAGCAACTCTTCAGGTGCAGTGATAGTTCCCTGATTATTAACTGCACCAATCTCTGGTGGAGAAAATCCTGACTCAGTACTTGTCGATGAAGCACTGCTGCCATATGTTGGAATAGTGTCTGCAGGTGTGCTGACAGGTGTAGGATCAGAGATGGTATGTTCACTGTTTAGTGTACTGGCAGGTGCTGAAGCAGTGATGCCAGGTGTAGGAGAATTAACAGATCCAAGGCTTGCTTAGTTGCTGCGAAGAGGATCTGTTCCCTCTGTGGTGGTCGGAGGAATTGTGTAAAAGTTCCCAAATTCTAACCGTGGAGCCTTAGAGATGACAGAATTCCACCAGTTATTTACCCCCGAGTTGAGCTCAGTGTGGGACTTCCAGTCTTTGTCAATAGTGTCACCATCAGCTGAGCAGCTTACGTCACTTGATGTAGGCTTGCACTGGCCTTCTACAATAGCTTGAAGAGAATCTAATGATTTGAGGAGCTCATGAAGTGTTTCCTTGTGATGGATTATCTCAGCTGCAACTTTACAACACAGCCCATGAGGGCAGTCTTGCGATCTTGGCTTAAATAGCAACGCTCATCTTGCCATATAGGACAAGTGAAAATTTGTGTATGCAATAATTTCGGCAAAATCATTCTGAACCTAACGAAAAAAATATATTTCACTGTGTTTGTTTAGTATTCAATTATTGTAAACAAATCTAAAATATATTTTGTTGGGTTAGGCTAAAATAAATTGTTCTTGTTATAATAAGGTTAGGTAAGTTTTCTAAGATTCATTTTGGTGCAAAGTTATAATTTTTTACATTAACATTAATGAAAAAAATATATCTTTAAACGTATAAAAGAAAATTTCAGAAAGGAATTAATTTTAAATGAGTTCTTGCTAATTGACCAGTTTTACATATTCGGCACGACATATATATATATATATATATATATATATATATATATATATATATATATATATATATATATATATATATATAATACGTAAATATATATATATATATATATGTATATATATGTATATTTATGTATTATGTATATATATTTATATTTTTATATATATATATATATATATATATAATTTATATATATATATATATATATATATATATATATATATATATATATATATATATATATATATGCTTACCGTCTGTCCAGGCTTGAAGTGTGATACCATCTGGATGCTTCTGACTGCCATCAGATCTGCGTAGTTGGGGTGGCTCCCTTACTGCTGGGCATCCTGCCCGTCTGCGATTGCTTGCAATATGTGGGAATCTTTAGCTCAAGTACTTTCACACTTCTCAGTGCATCATTTGGAGCTATGCAAAGTTGCAAGGCAACAACTGATGGAGTGAGGGGAAGTTTTTTTCAGAGTAGCCCAGTGTGGGTTTGTCATATGCCGCAGCCTCTCTTGGAATGTGAGCCAAAGGTTTGGTCCCACCCTCACCACCACCATCCCCAACCCCCCATATGGAGTAGGAGAGGGCCTCCAGGTTTTGAGAAGTCAGGGAATATGAAATTTGAAGATATAATAACCAGCCCCAAGCTTTTTCTAGCCACTTAGAACAGGTCATATGGTATGAGAAAATAAGTTTCTCAGCAGATAATATAAATATGGATTGCTGTTTTATGTGTAAGCTTTTTAATTATTAAAAGCAAAGAAACGAATGTGCTTTTTTGTCCGTTTAATTGCCTAGTATAGGGTACTCGAATATCCCCAGGGACACTCAGAAGTGTCTCTTCATGTATTCCTAAATAGCGTCCACCTTTCTTCTCAGTTTCAGTTAATATACCTTATTTGGGAATTTTCCATACCATTTTGATAATATTTCTATGATCCAAATTACTACTTCTAATATCCTTTAACCCCACTACCTATGTTATCATGTAATATTGTGTACGTATCAATGTATGGCACAGAAACAGCTAAATTCGTCATATGACCATTCACGACAGACGTAGCATGATGATTTGGTGCGAAGACATTGGTCGAGCGTCACCAATTCATCATGAAACTACCTGGCATAATGAGCAATCCTGTGGTTTTGTATAGCATTATGTACAATAGACTCTACCAAAATTATGGGTTATACAAGCTCGATAGCTATTTGGTAGAATCTATGCTATACAAAACCACAGGATTGCTCATTATGCCAGTTGGTTTCATGATGGATTGGTGACGCTCGACCAGTGTCTACACACCAAAACATCATGCTACGTCTGTCGTGAATAGTTATATAATGTGTTTAGCTGTTACTGTACCTTACATTGACAGGTACACAAGATTACGTGATAGAATAGGTAACTCAACCTAACGGCACTGGAGGACAGGAGGGACCGGAAAGACGTAACATTGACTTACAAAATGCTGAGAGGAACCGACCTGGTGGACAGAGACAGGGTGTTCCAGAGATGGGACATAGCAACAAAGGGTCACAATTGGAAGTTGAAGACTCAGATGAGTCACAGGAATATTAGGAAGCATTTCTTCATTCATAGAGTTGTCAGGAAGTGGAATAGTCTGGAGAGTGAGGTAATGGAGGCAGGTACCATACAGAGCTTTAAGAAAAGATATGATGAAGCTCATAGAGTAGGGAGAGAGAGTAAAGTTTACAACAATACCTCCCTTACCACTAGACGAGTCGCCGCGACTCCGTTGTCTTCATTGGATTATCGCGTTTTTTTTTTTTGCGTGTTATTAAAATAAATCTGCGCCAGTGAACTTATAAAGTACACCTCACCATTGCTAGAATCTCATCTAGCAAATAATAACAACCATAATTGCACAAGACCACAGCTCATGATACAGATGTTGTGGAGGAGTCTTCTATTGGGGAAAGTGATGGTCTCCTGAAGCAGGAGTGGGTGGCTCAGGCTTGGCTACTGAGTACTGAAGTGCAGTCCTAGAAACTGAACAAACTGAGAACACATCTACCACAAATTCTATGCAATCAAAAGCGAAATGGTAAAAATTCTATGTTTGGGACATGATAACGTCAAATAAAATACTGAGAGGATTTGACAAAGTGGATAACACAGAATGTTTCAGAAATGTAACACAACAACAAGGGGTCACAACTGCAAGTCACAGGGATGATAGAAAGTACTTCTTCAGTCATTGAGTTGTCAGGAAGTAAAACAATCTGGAGAGTTAAGTAGTGGAGGGAGGACCCATACATAGCTTTACGAAGAGGTATGATAAAACTAATGGAGAAGGGAGAGAGTGGACCTGGTGGCGACCTGTGAAGAGGTGGACGCAAGGAGCTATGCCTCGAACCATCGAACAACAAATAGGTAAGAACAAACACGAAAATGTAAACGCACACACACACACACACACACACACACACACACACACACACAGGGCCAGGAGCTGAGTTTCGCCCCCTGCAACCACAATTAGGTGAGTATACACACACACACATACATAGGGAAAGACTCAAAAGTGTCTTTGTTTGCAGATGATGTGGAGTTAATGAGAAAAATTAAATTAGATGAGGATTAGGCAGGACTACAAAGAGACCTGGACAGGCTGGAAGCCTGGTCCAGCAACTGGCACCTCAAATTTTACCACGCAAAATGCAAAGTCATGAAGATCGGGGAAGGGCAAGGAAGACCACAGACAGAGTATAAGCCCGGAGGTCAAAGACTGTAAACCTCACTCAAGGAAAAGGATCTTGGGGTGAGTATAATACTGAACACATCTCCTGAGGCCCACATCAACCAGATAACTGCTGCAGCATATGGGCGCCTGGCAAAGCTGAGAATAGCATTCTGATATCTCAGTAAGGAATCGATCAAAACTCTGTGCACCATGTACGTCAGACCCATACTGGAGTATGCAGCACCAGTTTGGAACCCACACCTAGTCAAGCACTTCAGAATTTAGAGAAAGTGAAAAGCTTTGTAACAAGGCTAGTTCCAGAGCTAAGGGGAAAATCGGCCTGACGACACTGGAGAACAGGAGGGTTAGGAGAGACATCATAACGACATACAAAATACTACGAGGAATTGACGAGAGGGACAGAGAGAGGATGTTCCAGAGAGGGGACATAGACTGGCCAAAAATTGCAAACTTCGCTCAAGGAGAAAGATCTAAGGGTGAGTATAACACCGAGCACGTCTCCGGAAGCACACATCAACCAGATAACTGCTGCAGCATATGGGCGCCTGGCAAACCTGAGAATAGCATTCCGTTACCTAAGTAAGGAATCTTTCAAGACACTGTACACCGTGTACGTCAGGCCCATCCTGGAGTATGCAGCACCAGCTTGGAATCCACACCGGGTCAAGCACGTCAAGAAATTAAAGAAAGTGCAAAAGTTTGCGACAAGGTTAGTTCCAGAGCTAAGGGGAATGACCTACTAAGAAAGGTTGAGGGAAATCGGCCTGATGACACTGGAGGACAGGAAGGTTAGGGGAGACATGATAACGACATTTCAAATACTGCATGGAATAGACAAGGTGGACAGAGATAGGATGTTCCAGGAAGTTGAAGATGCAGATGAGTCAAGGGGATGTTAGGAAGTATTTCTTCAGTCATAGAGCAGTCAGGAAATGGAACAGTCTGGCGAGTGATGCAGTGGAGGCAAGAACCATACATAGATTTAAGACGAGGTATGATAAAGCTCATGTAGCAGGGAGAGAGAGGACCTAGTAGCGTTCAGTGAAGATAAAGGGCCAGGAGCTGAGTCTCGACCCCTGCAACCATAATTAGGTGAGTACAATTTTATACACACACATTTTTATACAAAGTTGAAGAAACTAGAGCATCCTAACAGGATAAAAAAAATAGCCTCTCAAAAACGGAGGATGTAAAGGCAAGGGAACCGAGGATGGCTGGTCTGAAAAGGAAGAATGGGTTGAACGGCTCATGAACAAAATGGATCAAGAATGGGAAAAAGGTTAAATGAGCTTTTCAGTAGCATGTTAGAGAAGATATTTGCAGAAAGCAAGAAGTGGGAATCATGAGCTGTAGTAGCTAGGGCAAAGACACAGAGACTGGATGAAGAAATGGTTGTGCTGAAGGAGGATATAAAGATGAGGTCCAAAAGGAGCAAGTTGACTGAAATAGGAATATCAGCAGGCAGTGAGGGGACTGAAGGAGGGGATGGAGCTAAGATATGGATATGGAGTGAAAATAAATGGGAAGAAGAGAGGGAGAGGTCAATAATTATTCATGGGTTTCAGGAGGCTGAAGGGAAGACCTATGATGAAAGAAAACATTGGGAGGAACCAGAGGTTAAGAGCATCATTCCAATAACAGGAAAGAAGAACATGTCTCAGGTAAAAAACTTTTCACAGACTTGGGGGGTATTTCAAGGGAAAAAAATCAACCAATCAAATTGACATTCAAGACAGAAGTGGTACGGAACAGGATACTACAACAGAAGCCACTGTTAAAAGACTCTCAAGAATATCAACAAGTGTACCTCAATCGAGACAGAACACAAAAAGAAAGGGAACAACTGAAAGTAAGAGCAAGACGAAACCAGTGAAAGGAAAGAGAGATAGGACAGGCAATGACAGACAGAAAAGCTCAGCCTTTGGGGGAACGTCAAACACAAATGTTTACAGAAACCCCTCAACCCCTCTCACTATAAATTAACCAAATACAATAATAAGAAACGAACCTCACTCCATAGCCACCACCCCCCTAAGCACTAATTCCACAATCACAGCAGCCTCCCATAATATTCCGCCCTGCCTCCCACCCTCTCAGCCTGCACCTTCCTCTTCCATCTCCCAAAATACAGTAATGGAAAAGAAGCTGAAGGTATGGTACACCAATGCAGATGTAATAATAAATAAGAGTGAAGAGTGGCAAGAACTAATCATTGATGCATCACCTGACATCACAGCACTAACAGAGACAAAACTTACAGGGATGATAACAGATGCAATTTTTCCACCTGGATATCGGATCCTGAGGAAATGGGAGGAATGGACAGGAGGGAAATAGACGACTTCACTGTAAGAACACTTCAGACTGGGGGTCCAAAGGTGATGATAACAGTGATGTATAACCCACCACTGAACTGCAGGAGGGCAAGACAAGAATATGATGTGCACTATAGGGCAATGAAGGATACACTAGCTGAAGTGGCCAGGAGGGTTCATATGGGTAGGACAAAATTACTTATAATTACTCATAGAGAGATTTACTGGGAAAACCTAGAGCCACATGGGGAACCAGAAACATGGAGGGCTAAGATGTTAGGGATACAACCAGAGAGAAAGGAAAGGATGTTGCAGCAAGGCAACATATTCACCTTGAATGTTCAGGCATAGGGTATATCACACACGAAAGACCCCTTTTCGCTAGTGATCATGATGTCCTGAGTTTTGAATACCTTGTAGAGTTAACAGTGAAGAATGCAGCAGCACGATAACAACGAGAGAAGCTGAATTTCTACATAAGAAAGAGAAGTTTCCTGCATGAAGTGCAGTGGGAAAGAGAACTAGAGGGAAAGACAGTAAATGAAAGGATGAAACTAGTGACCACTATGTGCAGGGAGGCAGAGACAAAATGGTAAGACCAGAATGAGCCCATGGTTTAACTGGAGGTGTAAAGAGGCCAAAGCCAAGTGTGCTAGAGCATAGAAAATGAATAGAAGACAAAGAACTCAAGAAAACAATGAGCTGAGCCAGACACGAATTTGCAGAGATAAGGAGAGAGGCCCAGAGGCAATACGAGATCGACATATCAATAAAAGCCAAATCTGAACCAAAGTTGTTATACAGTCACATTATGAGCAAAACAACAGTCAAGGACCAGGTAAACAAGCTGAAGAAAGGAAGGGAGCTCACAAAGAGTGACCAGGAAGTATGTGATGAACTAAACACAAGATTTAGAGAAGTATTCACAAGAGAGACAGGAATGCTTCCAGCAAACCGTTTAGGTAGGGTGCATCAGCAGGTGAAGAGGTGAAGAAACTGCTAGGTGAACTAGATACCTCAAAGGCGGTGTGCCCAGGTAGCATATCTCCATGGATACCGAGAGAGGGAGCAGAGGAACTGTGTGTGCTGCTAGCAGCAATCTTCAGTAAATCTATCGAAACTGGGCAGTTGCCTGAGGCGTGGAACACAGCAAATGTAGTTTCAGTTTTTAAGAAAGGTGGCAGACAGGCAGCGTTAAATTACAGACCAGTGTCACTGACTTGTATAGTATGTAAAGTCATGGAATAGATTATTAGAAGAGTGGTGGAACACATTAAAAAGATTGGGCTCATGCATGACAGTCAGCACAGCTTCAGAAATGGGAAATCCTCTGTCACAGATCTACTTGAGTTCCTCGATAAGGTAACAGAAGTAAGACAGGAGAGAGATGGATGGGTAGATTTCATCTCTTTGGACTGCAAGAAGGCTTTTGACACAGTAGCACACAAGAGACTGGTGCAAAAATTAGAGGAGCAGACAGGAATAATAGGGAAAGTACTGCAACTGATCAGGGAATACCTGACAGGAAGGAAACAACGAATGGTGGTTCTTGACGAAGTGTCAGAGGGGCGAATGTGTCGACTGGGGGTTCCACAAGGGTCAGTCCTAGGTCCGGTGCTGTTTCTTGTATACGTGAATAACATGTTCGAAGGGATAGATTCAGAAGTGTCACTGTTCGCTGATGACGGGAAACTGATCAGGAGAGTACAAGTGGGAGAGGATCAGTTAAGATTACAAGGGGATCTGGACAGACTAGAAGTCTGGTCCGACAAATGGATCCTGGAGTTTAACTCCAGTAAGTGTAAGGTCATAAAGATTGGGGAAGGACACAGAAGACCACAGACGGCGTACAGATTAGGGAATCAAAGGTTGCAAATGTCACATAAAGAAAAGGATCTTGAGGTAAGCATTATAATGAACATGTCCCCTGAGGCACACATCAATCAAATAACTGCTGAGGCATATGGGCGCTTGGCAAACCTGAGATTAGCGTTCAGACATCTGAGTAAGGAATCATTCACGACACTGTACACCACGTACGTCAGTCCTATATTGGAGTATGCAGCACCACTATGGAACCCTCACCTAGTCAAACACGTCACGAAATTGGAGAAAGTGCAAATGTTTGCAACACGATTAGTCCTGGAACTAAGTATGTCTTATGAGGATAAGAGGAATAGCGGAGACACGATAACAACGTATAAAATACTGAGAGGAATTGACAAGGTGGACAGGGCTTTAATGTTTCACAGATGGGCTACAGGAACAAGGGGACACAACTAGAAGCTCAAAACCCAGATGAGCCAAAGGGATGTTAAAAAGTATTTCTTTAGCCTTACAATTGTCAGGAAGTGGAATAATTTGAAGAGTGAAGTAGTGGAAGCAAGTTCCATACATAGCTTTAAGGAGAGGTATGATAAGGCTCAGGGAGCAGGGAGAGAGTGAATTAGTATCGGCCAGTGAAGAGGCGGGGCCAGGAGCTATGACTCGAGCCCTGCAACCACATACAGGTGAGTATATATAGGTGAGTACACACACATTCACACACATAAATGTGCGTGTGTGTGTATGTGTGTGTGTGTGTGTGTGCGTGTGTATGTGTGTGTGTATGTGTGTGTGTGTGTGTGTGTGTGTATGTGTGTATATGTGTGTGTGTGTGTGTTTGTTTCTAGTGTATTTCATTGTGTTTCAATATTTGTTTTGTATATGCGAAGGTTATCTGGTGTAAATATTTCCAACATTTTAGATAACATTTGTAAGTTTTAGGTAGCTTAAACAAGGAGGAACATCGTACTCTACTTACTTACTTACTTATTTAGAAAAATTAGAGTAACACAATTATAATCTTCACCAAAGTTGAACGAGATTTGACCTTAAACCAAAGGTCGTCCTACGCACTACTAATATATATGAAGCACCTAGGAACACACAGAAACCAAACAAAAGTTTCAAGGAACAAACTCATTCTACCCTATTTTGTTTCAATTTTATTCTCTACTGTGTTCCCCCTCACTCCACTAGTACCAATGTTATCCTGTTATTTGATCGTTTTATTCGCTTAAATTTAACTACATTTACATAGCTGTTGCGGAGATGAAGTTGCTTGCTTCATAGCCAAGTTTCCACTGGCTCTTTTTTGGGCGAGTGAGCGAGAGATTATTTTATATTATATATATACATACATACTGGAATCTTGTCCAGTTCTAATGCTATATTTATGTTGTTTTAATCTTAGTTCGAGATTTTTACCAGTTTGACCGTAATAAACTTTATCGCAAATTTTACAAGGAATCTTATAGACACATCCATCAGCATTTTGGGGGGAATTCTTTATCAAAAGTTTATTCACTGCATCAAGATTTTTGAATACAACTTTGATATTAAAAGTCTTAAGAAGAGAAGGCATATCAACCAAGTTTTCATGGTAAGGGTGAACCAACATATTTTTAAGTGAATAAGGTTGGTTGTTCCTTTTTGGATTGCAAAAAGTACAATCCAAAAAGGGACAACCAACCTTTTGTCTTATACGTTGCCAATGAAAATGCTCTAATATCCAATAAAGGATTTTAGAGACACCCGAACGTCCTATAAAGGATTTTAGAGACACCCGAACGTCCTATAAAGAATTTTAGAGACACCCGAACGTCCTTTCAAGGACGAACAGTGAGCTGCTTTCAGGTCCTGGGGTATGAATTTCTTTGGTACTACAAGTCTATCTGGTATTAAGACTCCCTCTATCTTCTTACCAGTAGCTGAACTAAATAGTAGGCGATTGTTAGGTTAAGCTGCTAGAGAGGAATCTTATTGCCACTTCTCGAAAGTACAATCCCTCAGGCATGGAAACATAACAGTCTGGCAGTCTTGGGACCCGTGAATTGGAAGGCGTGATCAAGGACTCTTCATTAAATTTACGATGCCATAGCCAGGTTTCCTCGTAAAAAGAAAATTGTGTAGCCCTAGATCACAGTCTCTTCTGACCAACATCGAAGAAGAGGCTTCTGTGGCTGCAATGGGCTCAGGACGGCATCTAGATTCTAGAATTTAAAGTATTTTACTAAGCAACAATAAAGCATCTTTCATGGAGAACCCTCCCCTCTCCCCAGACACTCATACAGCTATATACCTAGTGTAATACTGGCTCTAATGGAAACTCTATGCAGTGGAACAAAAAACACGGCTCTCCTATAAGGTTCTAATGGCACTTATGAGCTTAAGGAGCTCTCCTCAGAAACTGGAAGCAAAAAGCACAAGTATCCCTGAAGGTGGGTACTTCAATGGGACTTACCTGTTCCTAAGGTACTAGGCATCAATTTTCCGCTGGCTCGTTTCAGCGGTATGCATAGTTATTTTCCCCAGACGTAGTGGTCTAGTTGTCTTACCACAAGCAACACCTTTACTTAGCTTGGCGCAAGTAGCCTAGATATGATCAGCCTTATCTGCAGTGCAAAAGAAACCCTGATTTTCCTCACTGCTTGCTAGGGCAATCAGCTCTTAAGGCCCTGAGTGCATTTGTACGTAGTTTGCATTTCTATTGCAGAATTACAAATATATTTGCAATGCACAAGAATCATTGATTTTCATCACTGCTTGCTGGGGCAAGCAGTGGGGCAAGCAGTGATGACACAGATGACAAGATGGACTATAGTTGCCGAAACGTAGTAGGACTTCAGGTGATGAATGATTCTTGCACCAGTGGTATGGGCGGCTGGGGCTTACTATAGGGTCAGGCTGCAAGGTATTGAGGTTTTGGTATGTACAAGAAGGAGGGAAGATAGTGCAGAATATCTTGAATGACGTCGAACGTACGAATCTAGTACGGGAATGTGTTGTGTTATGGCGAGACGTAGAACACGTGTGTCGGCAGGAAATGTGTGTTCGATCATGTGGGCCTAACTGTGGCTCAGACAATCACTTAGGGCTTTTCTGACTATCGGAAAAACGATATGAGCACGTGAAATAATAAACAAAAATATACAAATCGTATCAGGTGCACAAACTACATAAGCAAAATGCTAGAATACAACACTATTTTAAGAATACGCAAAAATTTAAATTTTGAGAGCGGGAACTTAACAAAATGTGCTCATATGCAATAATGTATTTTAATAAAATCACTGCACCCGTATATATTAAAACTGGGGAATATAAAAAAAGCAAATATATTCACTGGCTAGATCATTCTTTGTAGAAGACAGCAGCAGTGAAGAGTTGTGGAATGAGCAGGCTGGCTGCTTCACTCGCTACTAAGGGCTAGGGGCTGCTAGGGGTTTGCTTAGGGGTCATGTGACTTCGAGCTGATGGGTTCTTCTAAACCCCACAGAGAAACGTCGTGGCGACACAGCTGTGCCACCAAACTTTCTGAATCTGAGCTGAACATGGTGTGAGAGCTGGAATGTAGGTAGTGTGTGGTGATGGATCCTGCATGTGGTGCAGTGCTGACTGCTCCTACCTCAACACATGCGGAGTGTTGACTCGGTGGGACACACTGAATTATCTTACGTATCACTGTTGTAGCAGGTCTGATGACTATTCGGGGAGATACAGACTGAACACCGGAACTGGTGATGAGGTGAAGACGTGACCAGTGTGAAGGCTTACTCAGCCCTGTAATAACTTCAGACAGTATTACTCAGGCTGGCTCCTCCTCAGGAAAATTAATGAATAGAAAAAGAAATAATAACAGACAAGCATAAACACTTTATTATATAGAAATTTAAAATATAAAACACTTAAATATGAAATATTAATCCTACAGTAAAGAAAATGAAAAATGAAAAATATAAATGATAACTGAATTCAACGCTGATATATATAGGGGTGTCTGGTGTTGGTGACACTGTTGTTGAAATCTTAGCCGTTGCTGATGTGGGGGGGGGGGGGGGTCGCAGGTGTTGGTGACCACCACCGGCTAGTTCTTCACAGAGTATCGTGGTGAGTATTCTATCCCGATGACAGGAAAGCAGGTTCTTTACCGCTGCAATGATGTGGGGTTACGTCCTGCAATTTCATACAAGTGCACAGGTAATTAAATCCAAAATGGGACGTCTCCAGGACGTTAGTCCGTCTCCATTATTTCTTCTCGTTGATTGGCCGGTGACCCTCTCTGTCATCCAAGCTGAAAAGATAGACAGGTTACCCACTGCTTAAAAATCACTCTCCATGGCAAGTACAATACCTAAAAGATGTGGTGATTATTACAACAGTCAACCTAGAGCAAGACTGAAAGGACTAAGTTTATTATTGGTCAAAAGTGAAGCTTTCAACCAATAAATCCACTAGAATACAAGGCAGGCATGTACTTACAGTAGTGTTGGGAGCTGTGAGTCGAGTGATTTACTGTTTGACCAGAGCCCCACACGTCACCTTTCGGGGGGGGGGGGAGAGGGAGGGGAAGGGATAGTGGGAGCTAGACTGACCCTACGTTAACAAGCAGTCGGCAATCAAACTATCACTTTAGGGGTAGGGGAGAAAAGGCGGGAATAGCGGGAGCTTGACTTACCCTACCTTAACAAGTAGCCGGCGAGGAAAAAGTTCTAACATATGGAAGTCGTGTAAGGCAACAAATCTTCTACCGACTGTCACGACTTAACCAGTCAGAGAAATAATTGGATGAACCATTGACATACACAATATGGAACTTAAAAGCCTGGAGTGCCAATGTCCACCTCAAGAGACGACTGTTGGTTCCCTTAAAAGTTTCTAGGTATATCAAAGGTTTGTGGTCCGTTTCTAAAATGAATTCTTTTCCCAGCAAATAAAATTTAAGTTTGGAGATACCCCACACAAGGGCCAAACATTCCTTTTCTATGGTGGAGTATCTCGTTTCTGCAGGAAGGAGTTTTCGGCTTAAGAAGCATACAGGGAAGGGAGTACCATTATGGTATTGTAGTAGCACCGCACCTAAGCCAGTATTGGAGGCATCAGTTCTTAAACAAAATGTTTTATTAATATCTGGAATCTTAAGTATAGGGTCTTTCGAAAAGATGCTTTTAATTTAATTAAACTTTTCCCGAGCTACGTCGGAAAGTTCAAGAGGTTCCTTCACAGACTTTTTAAGGAAGTCAGATAAGATGCCTGTAAGATTAGTAAGGTTCGGGATAAACCGTGCATAAAAATTTACAGAACCAAGAAAGTTATGCATGAGCTTCTTGGTTTTGGGGAATTAAAATTCTAATAAAGCTTTGATCTTACTGGGGAGAGGCTGGCAGTGAGGCCATGTGAGCGTAACCTACGCAAAACTGATGTTAATGTTTGGATATGTTCGTACCACGTGGATGTCATTACGTAAATGTTATCAAAATAAACTGAAACATTTGGCATATTACCCAAGACCTTTCTCATCAGTCTCACGTAGGTAGCACAGGCAGTTACCAAACCGAAGGGCATAGTTCTATATTGCATCAGTCCTTGGTGTGTAGGAAAAGCGGTGTACTGCTTAGAAGAAGGATCTAACATTACTTGATGATATGCCTGCGCAATATCAATCTCTGAAAAGAAGGAAGCGTCATAAAATTTGTGTAGATCGCTATCTATTAAGGGCATAGGCTCAGCATCCCACCGAGTTATAGCATTAAGGCCTCTGAAGTCAATAGCAAGTTTATATGAATTATCCTCCTTCTTAACCATGACTGTTGGTGAACAATATGAAGATACTGAAGGTTCAATGATCTTTAGTTTTAATAATTTGTCTACCTCTCGGCCAAATGCATCCCTAAGGTGAACTGAAACTGGGTATAATTTTCGTTTGATAGGATTGTCCGTCACTAAGTCAATCTTATGGACTACCCTGGAGGTAACACCTGGAATATCAGTAAAGACGTCTGAAAAGTTACTCAAACATTGAAGTAGTTCATGTCTCTTATGGTCATCCAAAGATTCATTAATATTAATGTTGGTTGCGCCCGAGTGGTCAAGAGTCACCAAGTTATGTAGTTCTTCATCATAGTCTAAAGTAGAGGTGTCAATTACACACACTTTACATTCTTCAGTTGTTTTATCAAGTTCGGGTGGAAAAACTAAGTCAAAGTTATTAAGGCAGTTAACCGAATTTCTTCGGTAATATTTCTTAAAGATGTTGATATGATAAAGCTTAGGTTTCCCCTTGACTTCTGTGAGGTAGTCAACTTTCCCACAAATTTTTGATACTTTATATGGACCTTTCCATGCTACTAATAATTTATTTGACTTGATAGGCAAAAGTACAAGAACTTCATCTCCTACTTTAAAACTTCTCCTCTGACTTTTGGAATCAAAATAGGTTTTGTACTGGTCCATTGACAAGCTTAGGTTTTTCGAAACTATGTCAGAGGTCTCCTCAAGTTTGGATCTAAGGTCAAGGAGAAACTGATAAGAAGACTGAACCTCAGCATGTACCTCCTCATTAGTCCATAAGTCATGAAGGATGGACAATGGGCCTTTGGCCTGTCTACCATAGAGAAGTTCAAAAGGTGAAAACCCCAAAGAGTCACTGGGAACTTCCCTCATGGCAAACAAAGCACAGGGTAGGTAACGATGCCACTCCTTAGGTTTAAGCGAGCAAAGTTTCCTTAAAATGGACTTGAGAATCGAAAGCTGGCGCTCAATCCTCCCATTACAGCTGGGATGATAGGGTGTGGTGAAGAGAGGCTTCACTCCCAGACGTTTTTATAGATGTTGCATTAAGTCCGATGTGAATTGTGTCCCACGGTCAGACAAAACTTCTCTAGGGATGCCCACTCTTGAGAAGATGGACAAAAGGGCTTCAGCCACCTCTGTAGTAGTTATGGTCTTTAAGGGAACGGCTTCAGGGAAACTCGAAACATAATCAACTAATGTTAATATATATCTATGTCCCCCAGATGAAAGTGGAGATAAAAGACCAACGATGTCAATAGCTACTCTTTCAAACGGTACCGTAAAGATAGGCATTTTGACCATAGGTACTCGCCTGATACCTCGGGAGGATGACACTTGGCAAACTTTACATGATCTACAATAGGTAGTGACATCTGAGGACATTTTTCGCCAAAAATAGGTTTCCCTAATTTTATTTAAGGTTTTACGATGCGAGAAATGTCCGGCCACTGGCAGGTCATGAGCCATTTTAAGAACAGTCTCTCTGCATTGACTTGGAACAACTAAGATGGAATAGTCTATCTCATCTGAATTTAATTTGAATACTGACTTGTACAAGATATCTTTTATATATTCAAATTTATATGAAAAGTTTTTCCTTTGGATAACTTGAATTTGTTTAGCGGCATTATGGCAATTCTGAAGAGAAGCACAATTACGTTGTAAATTGACAAAGGCGTCCTTCGATATATCTAAAGGCTTAAAGTCAGGGAAAATCAAAGGATTTGGCCTGAGCCCTAGTCAAGACATTTATGGTATCGGAGGTGATATCTTCACTTTCATCTAACAAGTGAACCTGTGATCCTACTACCTCGCTTTCGAGAGTAGCATCACTGGTTTTTAATCCCACATGAATCTCACGAGACATTGTCTCATCTGAACTTTCGAGGGGCTTCTCTGACTCTACAGGAAGAGGATCTGAAACACTTATGTCCACCTTTGGTAATGAAAGGTCAACCTCAGAAGGAAGAATGGCACCTTTTACATTACCTATTAGTACGGAGCAAGAAGTGATGGGAGCTAGTACGGCTTCAGACCAACCTGTGAACCATTTAGACCTAATGTAACAACGGATGGTAGGAAAAGTGTCCGTATGGCCCAAGTAGTCTGAAAGTATAGCAGAGGAATGAGTTTCTTTAAGGTTAGGGAACAGCTTATCAGAAATGACTATACATGTGCATCCAGTGTCTCGTAAAATGGTAGATACATTAAGTCCATTAACTGTTCCTGAACAGAAGGGTGCTTGGTCATTACAGTCTTTAAAACATCTTCCAACTTTTTGGACCTTCTTAGAAGGACAATCTGGACGTTTATGTCCCTTAACACCACACAAATGACAAACAGGAATAAAAGAAGTCATTTTACTTTCCACTAGAGGCTTTGATTTCTTCAGGTCTGATGAACCCTTGCCCTTAGGGTTCGATCCCTTTAGGTCTTTATAGGAATTGTGAGCCTCAGCATACAGGTCAGCAGCCTAAGCAACTTCCTCAGCTTTAATCAGGTTACGTTCTCTGATGAATGTTCGTATCTGATGGGGAAGAGCTGTCATTAACTAGTCAGCAACCATGAAGTCTCTAAGAGATTCGTAACTGTGATCAATTCCTGAACTCTCTATCCAAAAGTCGAACAAACGAAAGAGTGTTACCTGTAACTGCTGAAAGTTCTGGCCAGGCTGTAAGGTGGCATACCTGAAATCTTTCCTGTAAGAATTAGTGGTTTTTTGATATGCTTTAAGGGTTGCCTTCTTCAGTAGGTTATAATTTCATATGATATCCTGCGACAAAGTTGCATAGATATTCAAGGCTGTACCAGAAAATAACATTCCTAACCTGGTAGCCCAGGTGTCAGCAGGCCATTCACAGAGGGTAGAGGTATTTTCAAACCTGATAATGTATGAAGTTATGTCTTCCCCCTCTGTGAAGGGAGGTAAATTAGGTGTTGGAATATGTGCACTGACTGCACGTTGTTCCATTACTCCTTCCTCTAATTGTTGTTGTGCAAGAATTAACTTTTTATTCTCCAATTCAAGGCGAGATTTTTCGAGCTCGCGATCCTTTTCTCTCTCTATTAACTCATGCTCTCTAGCTCTTTCCTCACGTTCTCTAGCTTTTTCCTCAACTTCTCTATCCTTTGCTCTTTCCTCAAGTTCTCTTAATTTAACCTGTTCCTCACGTATCTTAGCTTGTTCCTCACGTATCTTAGCTTGTTCCTCACGATCAAGTCTATCACGCTCTTTTTAGTCTTCTCGCTCTCTTTCTAACTGTCTTTCTTGGATTTCTCTCTCAATTCTCTCTCTCTCCTTTTTCTCCTGTCTTTCATGGTTCTCTTTCTCCTTTTTCTCTTCTCTTTCGATTCTTTCTCTCTCCTTTTCTTCTTCTCTTTCCCTTTCTAACTGTCTCTCTTCTCTCTCAATTCTCTCTCTTTCAAGTCTTTCCTGGATCTTAGCACTAATGAAAGATTCTAAATTTTTCCCTGTTATTCCTAACTTACTTCCAGCGTTTATCCAAAACTGGTATTCCTCCATGCTTGCAAGAATAACTTAAACTATCAGGGGAAATGAAACGGGTATTAAAGAAAACGGAGGGTTCAATTCCTGCTCCGCTCAAACTATAAATAAACCAGAGGGCTCGATCCCTGCTTCAATTAAACAATATGTATTAACGAAAACGAAGGGTTCTATGCCGGCTCCGAGCAAACAGTAACTAGAATGGGGTCCCTTGACCATCCAATCTTCTCACCAACAAATCAAGAGTGTCCTATGACAGTTCCCTTGATACAATAAAGAGCTCAATGAAACAAATAGTCACTGGAAAATCTCGGGTCCCTAGAGTTTAATCCTCCAAAATGTTTCAAGCTCACATAAAATTAGGTGGCAGAATTAAATATTATATCCTGCCTGACTTGACTTACAATAAATTGAGACTATAACAATCACCAAATCTTTTAAATACCTGTACTGTAGTCCTACCATAGAGAATGATTACTCATGGCTGGTGGTAACTGTCTGTGGTATACAGCGTTGAAGTTCGAATTGTAGATTCGAGATGGAGTTGAATCTTGATTCAGTCGAGTTGATCCTGGCAAGGTCGTCACTTGTGAAGGCTTACTCAGCCCTGTAATAACTTCAGACAGTATTACTCAGGCTGGCTCCTCCTCAGGAAAATTAATGAATAGAAAAAGAAATAATAACAGACAAGCATAAACACTTTATTATATAGAAATTTAAAATATAAAACACTTAAATATGAAATATTAATCCTACATTAAAGAAAATGAAAAATGAAAAATAAAAATGATAACTGAATTCAACGCTGATATATATAGGGGTGTCTGGTGTTGGTGACACTGTTGTTGAAATCTTAGCCGTTGCTGATGTGGGTGGGGGGGTCGCAGGTGTTGGTGACCACCACCGGCTAGTTCTTCACAGAGTATCGTGGTGAGTATTCTATCCCGATGACAGGAAAGCAGGTTCTTTACCGCTGCAATGATGTGGGGTTACGTCCTGCAATTTCATACAAGTGCACGGGTAATTAAATCCAAAATGGGACGTCTCCAGGACGTTAGTCCGTCTCCATTATTTCTTCTCGTTGATTGACAGGTGACCCTCTCTGTCATCCAAGCTGAAAAGATAGACAGGTTACCCACTGCTTAAAAATCACTCTCCATGGCAAGTACAATACCTAAAAGATGTGGTGATTATTACAACAGTCAACCTAGAGCAAGACTGAAAGGACTAAGTTTATTATTGGTCAAAAGTGAAGCTTTCAACCAATAAATCCACTAGAATACAAGGCAGGCATGTACTTACAGTAGTGTTGGGAGCTGTGAGTCGAGTGATTTACTGTTTGACCAGAGCCCCCACACGTCACCTTTCGGGGGGGGGGAAGAGGGAGGGGAATTGATAGTGGGAGCTAGACTGACCCTACATTAACAAGCAGCCGGCAATCAAACTATCACTTTAGGGGTGGGGGAGAAAAGGCGGGAATAGCGGGAGCTAGACTTACCCTACCTTAACAAGTAGCTGGCAATGAAACTATTGTTACAATATACTCCCTCGCTACTCCTATCTATTGAACTTTTCCCTCACAACCAGTGTTCACTAGAGGTGACGCTGTGGACGAGATGAAGCCTCTAACGTCTAGTAGTGTGCTTGGGAGGGGTTGAGAATGCCAGAGATAGACTGATGATGTAGATGAAGAGAGGTGAATTTGGACACACTCACTCACCCCTTGACCTGAGTTCTTTCCAGAGAGGTGAATGAAAGTTGGCTCATGGCCAAGATTCCAAGGAGAGTGGCAGATCCTAAAGAGAGGCAGCGTCAAAGTGAGACCGGTGACTAGTCACAAGGGTTCACCCCAGTCCCCAGCCCCCTAGTGGGTGCTCTGAGAAACTGGCCGTAGTCCAGCAACTCCCCTAGCGAGAATTATGGGAAACAGATATGGAATAGGCGTACTGTCTAGAGATCGACCAGGCGAGGAGTGTTTTAACGGTGGTGACAATATTGGTACCAACCATCCTGTGAAGTGTAGCATTGCCTCCAAGCGTCAAGCTACTAACAGCCCCAGTCAGATGACATGAATGAACTCTTGTCTCCATGTTCATGAATGTTACGAACATAACCTGTAGGTCCTTGGGTTATAGTGCTTCTCGTAACAAACCAACGGGATTATCACATCTAGGGGTCAGCACTCATAGAGCAAATGGAATTTTCCTAGTTTGTTTAATTTATTAATAACATTAATAACCACTTAAATCATTTAATCTTTTTACAACCAGCTTTCTCATATCTTACACTATGAATATAACATTTATCACCCGCCTCATTATCACATCAAATCGGATCGGATCGGATCGAGGACGACGAGAGCTGTCGTAAGATGGGAAGGAAGAAGGATAAGGAAGGATGGAAATAACTGGAAAAGGATGGGGAGGAGGGGAAGAGGAGGAATCAAGGCAAGTGGCCCAACCACTTTGGGACATGTGGTACAAAAGTACTGGAGACGTAGATAGAGAGGCTTGACTGATGTCATTGCTTGGCTCACTAGGACAGGATGGCGAAGGCAGCGGTAGGAGCTGGGAGTATCAGAAGGCAGCAAGCAGGATGAGTTGGTTATGGTCTTAAACCGTTTATCATTGCGGTATATTGTTTTCGAGAGAGTTGTATCACACTTATGGGAGAGCTGTAGTAGTCTTCGTTGGTTTGGAGGTGGTGGAGTATCTGGTTGTAGGTAGGGAGTGGTTTTTCTTCGCTTTGGTACGATACAGTGTTGTCTTGGAGATGTTGGATGAGTTCTAGGCGAGTCATGCTAGGCGAGTCATGCTTGGTGTAGAATACGAGTCCTTTATGTTTAAAGCATGGTGTTCCAGGTAATCGACGTGAGCTAAGCAGAGAAGGCGGTGGTGGAGTAGAGGAAGGTGGTGTTGCTTCGTTTTCAACTTCAGTAGACGAATTAGAAGATGTTTCTGGTGGTAAGGCTTCTGATTGGTTGGATTCAGTGAGAGGTGGTGGCGGTGGAGGCTTCTCATTGGTCGTTGTTGGATTGACGTCACTAGTTGGTGGTAGATGGTAGAGTTAAATGATCCAGGTACAGCCATGTTCTGCATGTGAGCGTATAATAAACAGTAGTGGATCTTGGTTACGTCACATGTTGGAGGAGTGATGACGGTGGAGGCGGGCTGAGTAGATGCTTGAAGTATTCTTGGAGACGACTGTTGAGTAGCTTGTAGAATCTTGGATGTTGTAGATTGAATCTTGGCAATTGCAGCGTATGTAGGAGAGGTTCCAGATGACTTCTTTGTTTCTTCCTTTAGTTTCTTAGAAAGGATATCCTTTCGCACTGGACACTTGGCTGCAAGAGTATGGTGATCACTCTTACAGTTGATGCAAGTGGGAGCAGCAGTGGAAGTGCAAGAACGAAAATCGTGTCCTGCAGACCCACAGGTGGAACATATCTTCTTATTCTTCACGTGGCAGTCGGCAGTAGAGTGACTGTATGAGTAACATGTCCAGCAAGGTGTTATGTACGTGAAGCGTTCAGGTTCAATCTGTCGAGGGTTGATGTAGTAGTAAAAGATGGCCAGGCCATCAGACAGTGCTCTGGTCGCCATGGTAACGTCCAGGAATGTGACCTTGAGCATTGAGGAAGCGTTGGGGATCTTCACTACATTGTCAATCTTGGCCCAGGTGTTGAGGTCTTCAAGTGATGTAGTAATTTCCTGGATGGTCATGTTCGTGATCAGCTTGTCAAGACGTTTCATAAACACTGAACGTTTTGCAAGCATGTATGGTGACGTAGAGATGGTAAAGCCTCGGTGTTCTAAGGTCTTCATGGCAGTAGGTGTAAGCACCTTGTCAGCTTCAGTATCATCGAGAAAAGTGACGATGAAAACTTCTTTCAGTGACGTGATCTTGGAGAACTTTGCGTGAATACAAGTGTTGAGAGAAGCTGCAAGCTCAAGCTTCGTGGCGTCATCGACGACAGCAGACTTGGGCTTAATTCTCACACGATGAGACATCGTGGAGATGGTAGAGGTTCCCCTCCCCAACGGGGATCGTAGGGATACTGTGCAAGTAAGGAGAGCTGCTATGACCTGCCTTGTTGATGAGGTGCCTCAACTAACCTGTCGTCGATGGGCAGCAGCACACTACTCTATCACATCACTGTAATAAGTATTTACAAATGGCTCTCATTGAGTCAGAAAATAGGTACATGTACATACACAGGCGTTTTTAAAAGCTCAAACACCACACTGATAGTGCTCCTCCATGGAGTTCATTCTGCAATAATCCCTTTTCAGAACATAGTCCGTAAAAAGCATAACACTGAGACTCTCTTACTATTCTCACTTTCCTTAAGAGTTTCTCAACCGCCTTCACCGACCAAGATAAGCCCTTGCAATGAGCCTCCGAAATTCCTGGTAACTTCTAGGGAGGTGAAGGGTGGTTTAAAGCTGGATACTTCCCTAGACCCTTCCTGGACCAGTGGAAAGTATGAACTGATTAAAGTGAGGCTTTACCAGCCAACCTTGACTCGGTCGGAGCAGGGGTTGAGTAGCTCAAATCGTCTTCTGGTTCTCAGCCAGGTCGCACCAACAGTTAGAATAATTAAACAACCTACCTATGTACAAAGCTAAATAATTTACTGCCAGATAATATTATAAAGTCGAGTAAATTCATTTTAGCTACTAATGGAATTACTCTTGAATATAATATCAAGTGAACAAGCCAAAATAACATGTAAAAATATATAGTTGACAAAATAATAAGTAGAAGTTTCCTCCTCAAAATGAACAAAGTAGCGTCAAGCTACTAATAGCCCCAGTCAGATGACATAAATGAACTCTCGTGTCTCCATGTTCATGGTGTGTACCCTACTGGTTCATTAGTAGTTTCATGGTCTTAGCTAACCTCTTAAGCTCTTCCTTGATTCAAGTTCTATTATAAATATAGTATGGTTGAGTCGTTTACACGATATTAGCCTCCTTGCAGCCATCTTAACCATGCTGTCAGACATCCAAGCCGTCAGCGATGTCTTGAATAGTTCCCTGGTAGTACAGGGAAGAACCGTTATTCAGTTTTAGATTTAGGGAAAGTAATTGTCGTCCTGGGGACTATTTTGTTGGTCTCAGGATCATTGCTGACGTTAAAATTTGCCTTGATCGAGCTGACTGAATAACGAATATTGATGGTGCCTATGTTCCATTTTGGGGAATGCTTATATGTTCCTCCCTTTGTCATTCATTCTCTGAGTGAGTCCAGTGTCTGGAGACCTTTGAAGCAGCGGGTTCATGTAGCACCAGACTCCTCAAGTGGTTAGACTCTTGCCCAAACCAGTACGCAAAAGAGTTCCATTCACTTCACATGCTGACCAACAAAGCACAGACGCAAGTAGAAAACAGTCTGGGGATGCTCAGCGTAACCTCTGCTCTAACTCTAGCTCTGGTCATAAGGACGATAGAAATCAAGCCATAGGGGTATCCCTGATGGCATTTGACTGACTCATGGATTTTGTGAGTAAATTTTCTGCCTCTTCATTGAATGACATCACTTTGTCGGCTAGCTCGTTCCTCCAGTTACGGTGTTTGTGAACAGAGCCTTTCAAGGAGATCACGTGCTGGTTGACAGCGATGCATGCAGAGCCAAGTGTGTCTCTTGGTATGTATAATGTTCACCAAGACCGTAGTCCTGGCACGGGTCTCAATCTTGCGATGACCCGTCTCTGGCTCCCGAGGGAGAAAGGTTTCTACAATGATGCGACGTATGCTGCTCAAGCACTCTTCTGGTCAGTTCAACTGGTGCATCTCATAAGCGACAACACCATATGTACTCCTAACTATGGACACTAGCGAGGAGGAGGATATGTCGTTATCACGGGTAACAGCTTGTCTGGTTCGTTGACTCCTTGGACTATCCTAGCTGCAAGCCCTGGATGTGAACGCTCAAACTAAAGAGTAGATTATGCCAGATTTACTCTCCCCGTAAGAGCCAAAAGTGAAGTACCAACAGACCAGCTTGTAGGTGCAGTTCTTCCAGGACAATACCTGTAGACAGCCTGTACTGTCTGCACAGACAGCCCATGCTGTCTGCCAGTTTAGTTCATATTTCGCGCCATGCAGGTGCTGCCACCTATAGGCGTTGCCACTTCAGCCTGCCTGCCCTTGCCTCACTCTCACTAACACAGCGGCCTAGCAGCAAGACACAAGTACTAGTAGCTCTCTCTCGTGGGATGGCCCTGCCCGGGCCATGGGCACAACACAAGCCTGTGTACCCACCACGACTTAGCAATAAAGTAAGAAGCCTCCAAAGAAGATATATCATTTACTCCCTGCTACCATACTACCAAACAAACCCATTAAACATTGGTAGCAGAGGTGGTCGCAGCAGTTGTGTTTGCCCTGAAAGAGGAAGGAAGAGGTATGAAGTCATCTTCACTTCATCATCCCATACAAAAAGCATCCGTCTCTCAACGAGTTATCCTGATGTCGTGTCTACACTTTTGAGCATCCAGACACAGGTACAAGCAGGATCCAGCCGAAATTTGCCGAAATTCTCCGAGAATTGTAAGTGACCCCACGCTACAGCATCCCACGCTGTTTCTCAAGTCACGTGTTCAGCGTCACTTGTATGTTGCTGTTGTTGTTCAGCTCAGCACAGCTGTTTCAGCAAGACAGAGGTGAGTTTTGTGGTGATTTCTGCGTTCAGTGTGAGCTTCTTCACGTGTTTGTGGGTGGGGGAGGAGGAGAGGAAGTGGCCATTCCTCACCTTGCCCATGCTCGCCCTACTCACGCTCACCCGTCTACCATACACTCACCACTGCCCACTCCCTCTGCTGTGTTTTCTGCTGTTTTCCATGTGAATTCGTTGCCAGAGCTGTGTATCCGAGTGCCTGAGGCCACTCGAAGCTACGTGGGTCAGCATGCCACGTAGATCACGACACCACGTAGATCACGACGCCATGTTGGGTGTGAGCGATGTCACGTAGATCTACCAGCCACGTGAGTTACCAGATGTCCTAGGCCACATGCTGTGGTCTGCTGCCCGCATCACATTGACGTCACCGACGATGCTCCCCGACTTCATGACGTCACGATGTCTGCCTGACATCACCTCGAGATGTCTGCTGACGTCACAGTGCTGCTGACGTCACCTCGCGACATCACACCTGACATCACATGATGTCACATCGAGTGCTTCTAGTAATTATTTCAGTACTGTCGAGAAGATTGAGAGAAGATATATGTCGTGTGTTAATTAATTCCTCTCAGCCAGTGTTCTCACATGTTAGTGTTCCGCGGCTTTGTCAAGTTTCCGTGTGTCCAGTGAGGTCTGAGCTAGACCTGAGTAGCACCACTGTGTTAAGTCACCCATGTGACCAGTGTGTTTGAAAGCTATCAGACAGCCCTGAGCCCGAGCCCTCTTGTACAGAAAGCTTTTATGCTCGTCGCTCATGATGTTCTGCAGAATCGTACCTGCTACGATTCCCATCGAGATTTGTTTCACTTCACTTCCAGACCGTCAGAGTGCAGTTATATGTAGAGAAGCAAGTCTGGGGATGCTTAGACTAACCTCTGCTATAACTCCAACTGCCGAGAGAATGATACTCGTCAAGCCGCAGTCAGCCCTGTCGGCAGGCGCTGTGTCAGCCTCGTGTCACAAGCTTTAGTGAGCAGCCTGCACAAAGATGTCACTTTGACTGCTAGCTCGCTCACTGCAGTCTGGTGTATGATGTTACGACTCCCAGATGTTTCGCCCAGTTGTCTCTGCCGCGACTCGCTCCACAACTCGCTCCATGCTCGCCGGCAGTGACAGCCCAGCGACAGCACCAGTCGAGAAGTGTCCTCCTGAGTCGCTTGCCAAAAGTCCTGCCCAGTTGCCGAGTTTTGTCGACGCCTCACTCGAGGGCACCAGCATGTCGTGCCCCAGGTTGAGTAAAACCTGCAGCGACTCCTACGATGACTGCTTCACCATTCCAGAGGAGACTGTAACCTGTTACGTCACAGCTCAGCCACAGCAATGTCTCCCATGTTGCAGTATCTGTCCAGATGCAGGAAGGCGTGCAGTGATGCCCTTCGATGCTCACTGCCTGTGACCACGATGTTTAGCACACCCACATGTTTTTTTCTTCCCTCCTTGTAGGAAGTTTTTTTTTCCATGTCCTTATGTATATATATGTTTTTATTTTGTGTTCTGTGCCCTGTTCCTACGAGAGAGAGACCGAGTTCCTTTTACCACCAGTATCGTCGCGTCGGGACGATGCGCGGTAGGTGGCCGAGCGTATGTAGACAGCCTGTACTGTCTGCACAGACAGCCCATGCTGTCTGCCAGCTTAGTTCATATTTCGAGCCATGCTGGTGCTGCCACCTATAGGCGTTGCCACTTCAGCCTGCCTGCCCTTGCCTCACTCTCACTCACACAGCGGCCTAGCAGCAACACACAAGGCCTCCTAGCTCTCTCTCATGGGATGGCCCTACCCGGGCCATGGGCACAAACACACAAGCCTGTGTACCCACCACGACTTAACAATAAACAAAGAAGCCTCCGAAGACGTATCATTAACCACCCGCTTACAGCCTACCAAACAAACTTCGTTATATACCTACTGAATATTCCAGTACTCTGCCAGTGCTGGAGGATGACCAGGCTGTGACAGACTATGCTGATGAGTCTTGAAACTTCTTTAGCTTTATAATAGACCTCACAGATGTACTAGATGGTGAGCCCGTGGGTTTGACCCCATTTATTTCTCTCAGTTCCCCCTGGCAAGAAAGTTATTAAACTTAATTATGTAATCGTGTATAGTTTGTTTCATGAGTCCTCACTGAAGAACTCATTGCCAAGATGCTCCATAACCGAGTTACTGAGGATTCTACTTCTCCTCGTAATAGTCTAATTATCCTTGTTTCTCAGATGGAAGGAACATAGTGTTCTGTAACCTACTACAGTTACAGTCCATTTCCCATGGCTAATTCTGAATGACCTATTGTAGAACATTGGTAATGACAAAAAAAAAATCGACACGACCTTCTACAAAGTCTTTGGCAGATTCCTCTTGATGACCAGAGTAAAGAATTGATGGCAATTTCCATGTCAATTCTTCATTATCTGTTCAGAAGGATGCCATTTTGATTAAGGAACAACCAAATAATATTAGATCATTTAATGAGAAAAATCTTTCATGGAACTTCCCCCCATCCCCAATGTATCATCCTTATGGTTTATCTAGATCAGTTTATTGTGACGTCCCGGGAATTATCTTCCCATCTTGTAAAATTTGAGTGCATTTTGGTAAAATTAATCGAGATTAGTCCCAAATTCAAGCTCTCCCAATGCCAGTTTTTCAGAAAAGAGATAAAATTTCTGGGCCACGTAGTAGCCCAGGACAGAGAAAGACAGACGAGTCCAAATTCTAAAATTCAGAATTCCCTAAACCTGTGATGGCAGATACAGTTCTGTCTAACATAGGCCTAGCTGGATTGTGTTGCACTTTAATTGCTTAGTTTCCCTACCATGGCGACACCACTGATCCAGCTTTGCAAAATGGACCAGACAAGCTTTCCTACGCTTAGACTTAGGTTAATGTCATCTGCTCTCCAATTTCCTAGATTTACGCTGAATGCCAGCACAGTTGGCAATGGTTCCATTATGTCACAGGAGTCCAGTAGCAAGCAACAGCCAACAACTAACTTAGTAAATACAGTTAGAGGCCTTAGTCATAGTTTGGGCTTCGAGTCATTTCCGAGACATTATCTATCACATCAACAGTACAAAACTCCAAGGTTATAGGTCGGATATCCCTCAGTGCCAGTCGTGGGAAAGAAGTGAATAGTTAAACAGCCAAGGTTAATGTTTTAGTAGCTGACCTATATTCAGCTGACCAGTGTACAGTGAGAGAATCATAGCAGAAAAAGCCAAATATATCTATAAACTCAAGGAAAGTCAGGTTGTAGGTGGCGTTACTCCCCTCAGTGTTTTAAAAATGGCTGAGTCAGCAAAACAGGTCAGGCAGTCAACAACACCACACAACCCCCGATAAATGGAACTGAGGGGGATTTGGAAGGATAAAACCATGGATTAAACCTTTCTGATCTACCAGAATGGAAAGGAGTTAGACGTTAATTGGGGAAGCCAGACTGTGAAGTGAGATGGGAAGGGAAGTGTGTATTAAGGGGTTAATTGTAAGGGTTTCGTGAAGTTAAGGGAAAAGTGAGCAGTGAAGAGGGTTTTTGAAGAGGAAATTTTACTAGTAATTCAGTGGTGATTGCTAAAGCAGATACTAAGTGTACTAGGGACTGGAAAAGAGAAATAAATATTATTGTATATGAGTAAAAGAGTGAAGAGTGAAAATGGCAGGCATTAAGGGGGTACAGGCTGCCATAATTATATTTATATTTCTTCTTCAATTCCATGAAGAAAGAAATCAGTCATGGGGGCTGGAAAAGGTGAATGGAGTAACAGCGCCCTGGACAGTAAAAGCCCAACAGTTGCCATCCTACCAGAAAAGTAAATGTCACTATCGCCGCAAGGTATGGCAACACCGCATACCTAAACAAAAACAATGGCACACAGCTCTTATTGTAGCGCTCTTAAGTGGTGATATCCAAATTAATCCAGGACCTCAAACTATTGTGCAGAGGCAAAACAGACAGATAAATGACGGCAATAATGACGGTCTAGCAGCTAGGAATGATAACCTTAACTCCATATGTAATGCATACATAGGTCAATGTGAGACAATACAGCCATTATTATCTCAAACACTACCAAACAGGTGCATACACTGTACTAAAGTACGCATGAAAAACAGAAAAGGCACCTTATGTAAAATGTGTAAGGGGTGGGTGCATGATGGATGTATGTACAATTATAGCAACGGTGCCAGAATTCATTTTGTGTGTAACAAATGCACTTTGGCACAGTTACCCTTTAGCAGTGATGACATTGATTTACCAAATTTTAATACAAATGACCCATTGCCATATATTGATGATTATGATTGTTTTATGAAAACAGGCCTTCACTTTATTCATGTCAATGCAAGATCACTTCTTCCTAAATTGGCAGAGATTAGGATTCTAGCTAACAAAATTAGGGCGGCAGTTATAACCATCTCTGAATCTTGGTTGGATGATACGGTGACTGACGACGAGGTCAAAATAGATGGTTACAATATAAAACGCTTAGATAGGAACAGAAAGGGTGGTGGAGTATGTGCCTACATTAGAAATGACTTAGCTTACAACCCAAGACCTGATTTAAATAACAATAAACTGGAGATTCTATGGTTTGAAGTGCTGCTTCCTAAGACCAAACCCATCTTAGTAGGAACTAGTTACCGCCCTCCTACCCAGGACCAGTTCTTAGAAGACTTTTCCAGAGTCTTGTCCGGAGTTGAAAAAAATTGCGAGACAATAATACTGGGCGACTTCAATATCTGTTTTCAGCAGCAAAATAACGGGCTATGCAAAAGGTATAAGCAAATTCTAGGATTAAATAGTTACACTCAACTTATTAATACTCCAACCCGGATCACACAGTTCTCAGCCACCCTAATTGACCACATACTTTGTAACCGCGCTGAGAACATTAGTCAGTCAGGCGTCATTACCACAGGTCTTAGTGATCATTTCATCATTTACTGCACCAGGAAAATCACTAGGGATAGGATAGGCCTACACAGGACAATAAAAATGAGGTCAACTAGAAACTACAGTAAAGAAACACTGGTAAATAGGCTACACAATTGTGACTGGACAGAGATAACAAGTTGCACGGACGTAAACGATGCCTGGGAAAAATTCAAAACAATGTTCACTACCATCCTTGATAATATTGCACCAGTTAAAGAGGTTAGGATTAAACGAAGAACTGAACCCTGGATGAATACTGAGATATTAGATAATATGAAATTCAGAGACCAGCTGCTAAAAAGATTTAAAGCAAACAGACAGGATATTGCAGCACTAAATGAATTCCAAAGGGTGAGGAACAGAGTACAGAGACTTATAAATGGAGCAAAGGCAAAGCACTACTGCTCAAAAATTGAAGAGTATAAGCATAACCCCAGAAAGCTCTGGCAACAACTAAAACAGTTGGGGTATAGCCATAAGCCAGTAGATAGGTCTAACATAGTACTCACTATCGATAATGAGGTATGCCACGAAACATCTAAGGTGGCAAATTGCTTTAATTCATACTACACATCTGTTGCATCAACACTAGTAAGTAAACTACCAGCTGCATCAAATACCTATAACACAGACTCTGATAAGTTTCAAACATACTATACCAATAAAGGGGTAACCCCAAACAGTTGTCAACTAGTAAGTGTATCTCATGACTTTATTCAAAAAGAACTAAGCAGGTTAAACCCAACTAAGAGCACAGGCCCTGATAACATTCCATCTAAGTTCCTAAAAGATGGTGCTTTTGAACTGTCAATCCCTATTGCTCACATAATAAATCTATCAATCACCACTAATACAGTACCGGAGGGGTTCAAGGAGGCCAGAGTTACTCCTATCTTCAAGAAAAATAGTAGGTCTGATGTAAGCAACTATAGGCCTGTTAGTATACTCAGTATAATATCTAAAATTCTAGAGAGGGCGGTGTATTCTCAAGTAGTTAAGTACCTTAATGACAACAACATTCTCCATAGCTATCAATCGGGCTTTAGAAGATCCTACTCAACCGACACCTCCCTTATTAATCTGATGGATTACCTGAGAACTGAAATGTCAAAGGGGAACCTCATAGGCATGGTAACCTTAGACCTGCAAAAGGCCTTCGATACTGTCAACCACAATATATTATGTAATAAACTTCAAAGTATCGGTATAGGTTCTGTAGACTGGTTTAAGTCCTACCTTAGCAACAGGAGACAAATAGTCAAAATCAACAAAACAGAATCAGAACCCCTGCCGATAACATGTGGAGTTCCCCAAGGTAGTATTCTGGGTCCCTTATTATTCTTATGTTATGTCAATGATATGCCTATCAGTGTCAAGTGCAAACTCCTACTGTATGCAGATGACAGTGCTCTGTTAGTGTCAGGTAAAGACCCACAAGATATTGCTAATGTTTTAACACTGGAACTGGAGTCCTGCAGCAAATGGTTAGTAGACAACAAACTATCATTACACCTAGGGAAAACTGAAGCCATTCTCTTTGGCACGAAACATAAACTGAGAAGGGTAAATAATTTTAATGTTCAATGTAATGGGGAGCCCATCACTTTGGTTTCATCAGTAAAATATTTGGGAATCCCCTTTGACCCATGCATGTCAGGAGAATTGATAGGGAACAGTGTAGTAAAGAAAGCGAATGCCAGACTGAAGTTCCTGTATAGACAAGCACAGTGTCTACCTACTGAGGCTCGCAGGACTCTATGTCTAGCCCTTATACAATGCCATATGGATTACGCTTGCTCTTCTTGGTACTCTGCCTTGACAAAAAAACTGAAAGATAGAATGCAAATCACCCAGAACAAAATCGTAAGATTCATCCTGGGGCTGGGACCAAGAGAACATGTAGGCCAGGATGAATTACAGCAGTTGGATATGCTGAATGTTGAAGACAGAGTAAAACAACTGAAGCTAAATCATGTTTATAAAATTGCTCACAAGCAATGTCCAGAATATCTTGCTGTCAATTTTGTCAAGGCTGGGAACCAAAGCAATCATAGAACTAGGGGGAGAGAGCACAACTTTGTAGTACCCACAGTCAGTGGCCAGGCTTCAAACACCTTTTATTGTACAGCAATAAAGGAATGGAACAGACTACCCGCACATGTCAAAGCCAGTCATAGCGTGAACCAGTTCAAGAAGAGTGCCAAAAGGTGTCTGATGAATGTAGCTACAGAAAGGGAGGGGAATGATTTTCTATTTTTTAGCTAACATACGTGTAAATTTTTTACCTTATTCCTTGTAATGACCCTCGTATTGTAGATAGTCTTAATGACCTTGGTGTCGCAGATAGTCTTTTTAGTATGATAATAAGATGTTTTCTTCATTGTAGAACAATAAGAAAATATTATAACCTTTATACTATAATAATAAGGTAAAAGGACCCCAATGGAAATAAGTCACTCTGTCTGACTTTTTTGGGTTATCCTAGGTTCTCTACTCATATGCTGCTATATATGATAATTCTATGTAACTGTATTTGTGTATACCTGAATAAACTTACTTACTTACTTACTTACTTACATCCCATCAAGATTTACTCTGACCACTTACCTTTATTGTCTCTCATTGCAAACAAGAATTTCTCAGGAAACAAGGCTCAGTGGTCTCTTTTGCGATTATAAACTGAAAACTCTCTAAGTTCCTGGTTGAAGGAACGTCATTGCTGATGCCCTGTAGAGATATATCACTTTTGTTAGCTGTGACAACTTTTTCTCCATCCTAGATCTAGAGAGAGCCCAAGTCCTCTATTTTCTGACCAAGGAGGATGCAGACCTACCATTCATATTTCTTGTTCTAGTGAGGGACTTGGGCGTCAATGAAGGAATGCTGTCCCAAGAGGCTAGACTACTAGATTCTGGCAGGACTGTTCACCAGGTGGTGGTCCCAGACTCCTTGGTACCAGTAACATGGAAGTCGATAGATGATGTTCCAGGTGCAGCACATCCAGGTAAAGGCTACAGCGTCAGATAGGCAAAAGTGAAATACTTCAGGAGTAAATTGGCAGGGGAAATTGAAAAGAACATGCACAAGAGTACTGTTTGTCTCCAGCACAATTATACAATTATTGGTCCAAACCCCATCCTGAATTATCTCATAACCAAGGATCTGGGGGACAGAAATTACGTTGACCTGCTGATTTTCTTGACCTTGGAGAAAGGTAAGAAACACTTGTATTTGACGGTCAATAACTGGACACGGTAGTGTCAGCTAATACCCATTCTAGATAATTCTGCGGAGATATTTCTTTCAGATATTACTATGATCCTCCATCATACTTTCCCATTTGTTCTCTTGTCGCACAACGGGTCTGAGCTCATTACTGCAACAATGCAGTAAGCTAGATTTTTGCTTGTGCGTGTGGGTGTATGTATGTGTGTGAGTGTGTGTGTACTCACCTATTTGTACTCACCTATTTGTGGTTGCAGGGGTCGAGTCCTAGCTCCTGGCCCCGCCTCTTCACCGGTTGCTACTAGGCCCTCTATCTCCCCGCTCCATGAGCTTTATCAAACCTCGTCTTAAAACTGTGTATGGTTCCTGCCTCCACTACGTCATTTTCTAGGCTATTCCACTGCCTTACAACTCTATGACTGAAGAAATACTTCCTACTATCTCTCTGACTCATTTGTGTCTTCAACTTCCAATTGTGGCCTCTTGTTTCTGTGTCCCCTCCCTGGAACATCCTGTCCTTGTCCACCTTGTCTATTCCACGCAGTATTTTATATGTCGTTATCATGTCTCCCCTGACCCTCCTGTCCTCCAGTGTCGTCAGGCCGATTTCCCTTAATCTTTCTTCATAGGACATTCCCCTTAGCTCTGGAACTAACCTTGTTGCAAACCTTTGTACTTTCTCTAGTTTCTTGACGTGCTTTATCAAGTGCGGGTTCCAAACAGGTGCTGCATACTCCAGTATGGGCCTGACATACACGGTGTACAGTGTCTTGAATGATTCCTTACTAAGGTATCGGAATGCTGTTCTCAGGTTTGCCAGGCGCCCATATGCTGCAGCAGTTATCTGATTGATGTGTGCTTCCGGAGACATGCTCGGTGTTATACTCACCCCAAGATCTTTCTCCTTGAGTGAGGTTTGCAGTCTTTGGCCACCTAGCCTATACTCTGTCTGTGGTCTTCTGTGCCCTTCCCCTATCTTCATGACTTTGCATTTGGCAGGATTAAATTCGAGAAGTCATTTGCTGGACCAGGTGTCCAGTCTGTCCAGGTCTCTTTGAAGTCCTGCCTGGTCCTCATCAGATTTAATTCTCCTCATTAACTTCACATCATCTGCAAACAGGGACACTTCTGAGTCTAACCCTTCCGTCATGTCGTTCACATATACCAAAAATAGCACTGGTCCTAGGACCGACCCCTGTGGGAACCCGCTCGTCACAGGTGCCCACTGTGATACATCATTACGTACCATGACTCGTTGTTGCCTCCCTGTCAGGTATTCTCTGATCCATTGCAGTGCCCTTCCTGTTATATGCGCCTGATGCTCTAGCTTCTGCACTAATCTCTTGTGAGGAACTGTGTCAAAGGCCTTCTTGCAGTCCAAGAAGATGCAATCAACCCACCCCTCTCTCTCTTGTCTTACTTCTGTTATTTTATCATAAAACTCCAGAAGGTTTGTGACACAGGATTTGCCTTCCGTGAATCCGTGCTGGTTGGCATTTATACTCCTGTTCCGTTCCAGGTGCTCCACCACTCTCCTGATAATCTTCTCCATAATTTTGCATACTATACACGTCAATGACACAGGTCTATAGTTTAGTGCGTCTTTTCTGTCTCCTTTTTTGAAAATGGGAACTACATTTGCTGTCTTCCATACCTCAGGTAGTTGCCCAGTTTCCAGGGATGTGTTGAAGATTGTGGTAAGTGGTATGCACAACATATCTGCTCCCTCTCTAAGGACCCACGGAGAGATGTTGTCCGGTCCCATTGCCTTTGAGGTATCGATGTCCCTTAGCAGTTTCTTCACCTCCTCCTCATCTGTATGTATGTCGTCCAACACTTGTTGGTGTATTCCTTGTTGGTGTCCCCAACTGGTCTGTCCCCCCAGAGTCCTTCCTGTCTCTACTGTAAATACTTCCTTAAATCTCGTGTTGAGCTCCTCACATACCTCTTGATCGTTTCTTGTGAGTTCTCCACCTTCTTTCCTCAGCCTTATCACCTGGTCCTTGACTGTTGTCTTCCTCCTAATGTGGCTATACAGCAGTTTCGGGTCAGATTTGACTTTTGATGCTATGTCGTTTTCATACTGTCGCTGGGCCTCCCTCCTTATCTGCGCATACTCGTTTCTGGCTCTTCTACTAATCTCCTTGTTTTCTTGGGTCCTATGCCTCCTGTACCTTTTCCATTCTTTGTTGCACTTAGTTTTTGCCTCCCTACACCTTCGGGTAAACCAAGGACTCGTTTTGGTCTTCCTATTATTTCTGTTTCCCTTGGGAACAAAACTTTCCTCTGCCTCCTTGCACTTTGTTGCCACATATTCCATCATCTCGTTTACTGATTTTCCTACCATTTCTCTGTCCCACTGAACCTCCTGCAGGAAGTTTCTCATACCTGTGTAGTCCCCCCTTTTATAGTTTGGCCTGTCCCCTTCAGTTCCTGTTACCTTCTCCACTTGTAACTCTACTATATAGTCAAAACTCAGAACCACATGATCGCTAGCTCCAAGGGGCCTCTCGTAAGTGATGTCCTCAATGTCTGAACTGCTCAGGGTGTGTGTGTGTGTGTGTGTGTGTGTGTGTGTGTGTGTGTGTGTGTGTGTGTGTGTGTGTGTGTGTGTGTGTGTGTGTGTGTACTCCCCTATTTGTACTCACCTATTTGTGGTTGTAGGGGTCGATTCATAGGTCCTAACCCCGCATCTTCACTGGTCGCCACTAGCTCCTCTCTTTCCCTCCTCCATGAACTTTATCAAACTAAGTCTTAAAATTATGTTTGGTTCCCGCATCCATTACGTCACTTGCCAAACTATTCCACTTCTTAACAACTCTATGACTAAAGAAATACTTCTTAACATCTCTTTGACTCATCTGAGTCTTCAACTCCCAATTGTGACCCCTTGTTTCTGTGTCTCATCTCTGGAACATCCTCTCTCAGTCCACCTTGTCAATTCCTCGCAGTATTTTGTATGTCGTTATCATGTCTTCCCTATCCCTCCTGTCCTCCAGTGTCATCAGGCCGATTTTCCTTAACCTTTCAACGTAGGGCATTCCTCTTAGCTTTGGAACCAGTCTTGTTGCAAACCTTTGCAATTTCTCTAATTTTTTGACATGCTTGACCAGGTATGGGTTCGAAATTAGTATGGGCCTGACGAACACGGTGTACAGAGTCTTGACGGATTCCTTGCTGAGATATCGGAACGCTGTTCTCATGTTTGCCAGGCGCCCACGTGTTACAGCAGTTATCTTGTTGGTGTGTGCCTCAGGAGATGTGTTCGGTATTATACTCACCCCTTGAGTGAGGTGTGCACTCTTTGGCCACCTAGCCTATACTCTGTGATCTTCTTTGTCCTTTCCCGATCTTCATGACTTTGCATTTGGTGGGGTTGAATTCAAGTAGCAAGTTGCTGGACCAGGCTTGCAACCTGTCTATTTCTCTTTGTAGTACTGCCTGAACATCATCAAATTTAATTCTCCTCATTAACTTCACATCATCTGCAAACAGAGGCACTTCTGAGTCTATACCTTCCGTCACGTCATTCACATATACCACGAACAGCACCCATCACAGGAGTGACACCTGTATAACCCAGCCCGTTATGTACCTTAACTCGTTGTTGCCTTCCTGTCAGGTACTCCCTGATCAAGTGTTCTGCCCTTCTTGTTATGCATGCCTGGTCCTCCAGTTTTTGTACTAATCTCTTGTGAGGAACTGTGTCGAAGACTTTCTTGCAGTCCAAGAAAATGCAATCTACCTACCCCTCTCTCTCGTGACTTACTTCCGTTATCTTCTTATAAAATTCCAGCAGGTTTGTGACATAGGTTTTTCCTTCCCTTAATCCGTGCTGGCTGTCGTTTATAAGCTTGTTTTGTTCTAGGTGCTCGAACACTGTCCTTCTGATAATCTTTTCCATGATTTTACATACTACACACGCCAGTGACACTGGTCTGTAGTTCAGTGTCTCGTTTTTGTCTCCTCTCTTAAAAATGGGGACTATATTTACAGTCTTCCATACCTCAGGGAGTTGCCCAATTTCAATGGATGTGTTGAAAATTGTTGTTAGTGGCACTCACAGCGTCTCTGCTCCCTCTCTAAGGACCCAGGGAGAGATGTTGTCTGTCCTCACCGCCTTTGAGGAATCAAGGTCAATTAGCAACTTCTTCACCTCCTCCTCGGTTGTGTGCATTTCATACAGCACTTGTTGGTATAATCCTTGTTGATGTACCCCTCTCTTCTGACTTCCCGGAGTCCCTTTTTCTCCACTGTAAATACTTCCTTAAATCTTATGTTGTGCTCCTCACATACTTCTTGTGTGTGTGTGTGTGTGTGTGTGTGTGTGTGTGTGTGTGTGTGTGTGTGTGTGTGTGTGTGTGTGTGTGTGTGTGTGTGTGTGTGTGTATTCTCACCTAATTGTAATCGCCTAATTGTGATTGCAGGGGTCGAGACTCAGCTCCTGGCCCCGCCTCTTCACTTATCGCTACTAGATCTTCTCTAACTCTCCTCTCTGAGCTTTGTCATACCTCGTCTTAAAGATATGTATGGTTCCTGCCTCCACTACATCACTTGCTAGGCTATTCCACTTCCTGACGACTCTATGACTGAAGAAATGCTTCCTAACATCCCTGCGACTCGTCTGAGTCTTCAGCTTCCAATTGTGACCCCTTGTTTCTGTGTGCCCTCTCTAGAACATCCTGTCTCTGCCCACCTCATCTATTCCACGCAGTATTTTGCATGTCGTTATCATGTCTCTCCAGACCCTCCTAATACTTCCTACCATCCCTGTGACTCAGACGAGTCTTCAGTTTCCCACTGTGACCCCTTGTTTCTGTGTGCCCTCTCTAGAGCATCTTGTCTCTGTCCACCTTATCTATTCCGCGCAGTATTTTGTATGTCGTTATCATGTCTCCTCTCACCCTCCTGTCCTCAAGTGTCGTCAGTCCGATTTCCCTCAACCTTTCATCGTAGGACATTCCCCCTGAGCTCTGGAACTAGCCTTGTTGCAAACCTTTGTACTTTCTCTAACTTTTTGACGTGCTTGACCATGTGTGGGCTCCAAACTGGTGCTGCATACTTCAGTATGGGCCTGACGTACACAGTGTACAGTGTCTTGAACGATTCCTTACTAAGGCATGGGAACGCTATTCTCAGGTTTGCTAGGCGCCCATATGCTGCAGGAGTCATCTGGTTTATGTGTGCCACCGGAGACATGCTCGGTGTTATGGTCACCTCAAGATCTTTCTCCTTGAGTGAGGTTTGCAGTCTTTGTCCACCTAACCTATACTCTGTCTTCGGTCTTCTTTGTCCTTCCCCAATCTTCATGATTTTGCATTTTGCGGGGTTGAAGTCAAGTATCCAGTTGCTGGACCAGGTGTATAGCCTTTTCAGGTCTCTTTGTATTCCTGCACGATCGTCTACGACTTGATTCTCCTCATTAACTTGAAATTATCTGCAAACAAGAACACTTCTGAGTCTCTCCCTTCCATTATGTCATTCACACATATTCCATAAACAGCAGAGACCCTAGGACTGACCCCTGTGAAACTCCGCTTGTCACAGGCGACCACTCTGACACCTCGTCACGTACCATGACTCGTTGTTGCCTCCCTGTCAGGTATTCTCTGATCCACTGCAGTGCCTGTCCAGTTATGCGTGCCTGATCCTCTAGCTTTTGCATTAGCCTCTTGTGAGGAAGTGTGTCGAAGGCAGTCCAAGAAAATGCAGTCTATCCACCCCTCTCTCTCTCTTGTCTCACTTCTGTCACCTTGTCATAAAACTCCAATAGGTTTGTGACACAGTATTTCCTTTTTATGAAACCGTGCTGGTTGTCGTTTCTAAGCCTGCATCTTTCAAGGTGCTCCACCACTCTCCTTCTGATGATCTCCATGACTTTGCATACTATACACATTAGTGATACAGGTCTGTGGTTTAATACCTCGTGTCTGTTTCCTTTAAAAATTGGGACTACATTTGCTATCTTCCATACCTCAGGTAGTTGCCCAGTTTCAATGGATGTGTTGAAGATCTGTGTTTGTGGCACACACAGCATCTCTGCTCCCTCTCTAAGGACCCACAGAGAGATGTTGTCTGGTCCCACTGCCTTTGTGTGTACCTCATCCAACACTTGCTGGTGTAACTTCCTATTCTGAATTCCTAGATTTCTTTTTGTCTTCACTGTAAATACTTAAATATCATGTTGAGCTCCTCACATACCTCATCGTCGTTTCTTGTGAACTCCCCACCTTCCTTTCTCAGCCTTATTACCTGATCCTTGACTGTTGTTTTCCTCCTGATGTGGCTACAACAGCTTCGGGTCAGAGTTGACTTTCGATGCTATATCATTTTCGTATAGTCGCTGAGCCTCCCTTCTTATCTGTGCATATTCATTTCTAGCTCTTTGGCTGATCTCTTTAATTTCCTGTTTCCTTTGTCTTCTGCATTTTTTCTATTCTCTAGTACACCTAATTTTTGCTTCCCTGCACCTTTGGGTGAACCAAGGACTCGTTCTGGTCTTCCCATTATTCCTGTTTCCCTTGAGAACAAACCTCTTCTCTGCCTCCTTGCATTTTGTTGTTGCATAGTCCATCATTTCTTTTACTCGTTTTCCTGCCAGTTCTCTCTCCCACTGACCGTCTTGTAGAAAGTTCCTCATGCCTGTGTAGTCCCCCTTTTGTAGTTTCTTTTATCCCATCCTATTCCTGCTACTCTTTCCAATTGTAGGTCAACTATGTAATCAAAGCAGAGAACCACATGATCACTAGCACCAAAGGGCATTTCGTTCATGATATCCTCGATGTCTGATCTACTCAACCTGAATACTATGTCCAATCTTGCTGGATCATCCTCACCTCTCTCTCTGGTAGTGTTTCTAACATGTTGATGCATGAGATTTTCCAGTACCACATCCATCATCTTGGCTCTCCATCTTTTGGGAAACGCATGGGGCTCCAGGTTATCCCAGTCAATCTCCTTTTGATTGAAATCACCCACATGTGAGTTCTTCTGGCCACCTCAGCTAGTGTGTCAAATATTGCCCTGTTGTTCTCATCATATTCTTCTCCTGGCCTCTTGCAGTTCTGTGGCAGATTGTACATTACTGCAAATATCACATTATGACCCACAGACTGGATTGTCCCTACTAAGTAGTCTCACACATTCCATGCATTCCTTCTATTTCCTCAAATCCCCACTGGTTTTTAATGAGCAGTGCAACTCCTCCCCCTCTGCTCCCTCTATCTTTCCTAAGCATTTGATATCCGGGTGGAAAGATTGCATCTGTTATCATCCTGGTGAGTTTCATATCTGTGAGTGCTATTATGTCTGGGGATGTCTCCTTGATTCTTTTATGCCACTTCTCACACTTATTTGTTATTCCATCTGCATTTGTATACCAGACCTTCAACTTCTTTTTTAGAACTGTAGTCTGGGGGTACATTAGGGTTGGGGAAGTGGGAGACCTGATGAGGAACTATGGGTGATTACTGTGAGGGTGGAGTTTGAAATGAGGTGGGTTGGGGCACTGGATATAGCATGTGTGATTTGGGTTAGAATGTTTAGTTGCATTGGGAATGTCCTGGTTGAGGGGGCTTCTGTAGGTGGTTGTGAGGGAGGTTGTATTTGATCTCCCTCCTGAGTCTAGGTTTTCCTGTCTGTTTCCATCTTCACCTCTCTTTCCTCCTTCTGTCTTTGTACCCTCTCAGTTTTTACCTTTCTTCTCATGCTCTGTCATGGTCGAGACACACCTTCCTGTACACCGGCATGTCCCTTAGTCTTGCTTTCTCCTGCAGGATCCTGTTTCAAGTCGATTCTGCCTTGAAAGTCACATTGACTGGCCGGGCTTTTCTTCTTGCAAACCCCCCTATTCTCCGAAAATTTGCCAGCTCGGTCATGTCATCTCCTATTGCTTTTATGATGCTTTTCATTGCTTTTTTCTTCCTTTGTCTTCTTGCTTTGTAAGTTTCCCCTTCAACTTGTTGGAGCCCATAAACAAAAAATGATCTCTTCCTTAAATTCTCCAATTGCATATCCCTATATATCCTTGATTCGATTTAGTTGCCTCCATTGCAGCGTTCCTTTTTTCAATTTCTTCACCATCTGTTGTCCTTAGGCCCAGTGGTCTGTCATTTTCCTTTCTTAGCTTTCTGTTAGGACCTCCACATATAGCTTAACTCTTTCATTTTCTACAGTCCCCTCGATTGTCCCTGATGTGATTCTCTCTTCTTCTCAGGCTCCACGATGGTCTGATAGGGTCTCTGTGCACAGTTTCACTCCTTTGTTCCCTACAGTTCCCTGGTTTGTGGCTGATGTAGCAGTTTCTGATGTCATGCCCACATTATTCTTTAGTTCTTTAGACTGTTTCAGATTTTTCAATTCCTCTTCTAATCTCTGTATCTTAGCCTCTGCTGCTGTGACTTACATCTCCCACTTCCTGCTTTCTGCAGCTATCCTCTTATCCATTTTCATGCTAAGCTCTTCTAGCTTCTTTCCCCATTCATGTTCCCTTTTCATGAGCTCTGCTGCCCAATTTCCTTTGCAGACTCATCCTCCAGTTCCCTGGTTTTCCATACTGCTCTCTGGCAACCCATATTTTTTTTGTTTTGGTTGCCATGGAATGAAAAACATACGTAATTCTGTGTGGTTGTTTTGTGGTGTGTTTGTCCGAGTGTGTGGGGTGGGGCGGTGGAGGGAGGGAGAGGAGGAAGCTGGAGACAGTGGCAAAATGAGAGAGATATGGGGAAGAGGAATGAGAGGGGGAATATGGGGAGAGAGAGGAGGAGAGAAAAGCAAAGGAGGAGAGAGAATGGGAGAGAGAGAAGTGGAAAGAAGGAGTGTAGGGGGAGAAGGAGGGTGAGAGGGAGATGGGGGGATCAGGGGAAGGAGGAGGATATTGGTAGGGGGAGGGTGCGAGGGGAGAGAGTGTGTGTTAGTCGGTATATGTGGGAAAGTGTGGGTGTAAAGTGTGTGTGTGTGTTTGTGTGTGTGTGTGTGTGTGTGTGTGTGTGTGTGTGTGTGTGTGTGTGTGTGTGTGTGTGTGTGTGAGAGTGTGTGAGCATGTATGTATGTGTGTGTGTGTGTGTGTGTGTGTGTGTGTGTGTGTGTGTGTGTGTGTGTGTGTGTGTGTGTGTGTGTGTGTGTGTGTGTGTGTGTGTGTGTGTATGTGTATGTGTGCGTGCGTGTGTGTAACTATAAGAGTGTTGGTTTATTAAGTGTAACAAATATAGGTGGGATTGTGTGTTGTGGTCTATGAGTGTGTGAGTGTATGTGGAGTTTGCATGTGACCCGTGTCTACAGTGCTCACTTACCTGGCTTGTAACACCCTCCTGACCTGGCCCACACCTACCTATTTCGTGTCCTCTATGCTTTTACTTCTACATAATCAAATAGACACCTGTCTGTTCGTCTTGTTCTATAAATTACCAATTGCTATTCAGTGCTGACTACTTGATAACCTATTCTTTATCGTACCGGGAGAGTTGGACCATTCACAGTCAGCTTAGAGGTTAACTGGAACCCCTCACACACAACCACGCATAGGCGAGATACTTGCAATGCAACCTGTAGGAACCTGTAGATTGTCCAGCTCGATGTGATGTCCTGGCGCATATCCACCTACTTTTCTTCTCGATGTATAATATAAACTTATTCATTGTACTTCTTTCACTGGTCACACATTGATTTCACTTTATTATCTTTATTGGTCGACACATGTGGCATCGTCGCCTGCCCACTCTGCCGTGTGCTCTCCCCACACCTATGGGGCTTAGGACAACTTGTAAATCACTTCAGGTGTTTCACTACCTTGACACACTTATTAACTCCTGCAGTGTGTGTGTGTGTGTGTGTGTGTGTGTGTGTGTACTCACCTAATTGTACTCACCTAATTGTGGTTGCAGGGGTCGAGACTCAGCTCCTGGCCCCGCCTTTTCACTGATTGCTACTAGGTCCTCTCCCTCTCTGCTTCCTGAGCTTTGTCATACCTCTTCTTAAAACTATGTATGGTTCCTGTCTCCACTACTTCACTTGCTAGGCTATTCCACTTCCTGACGGCTCTATGACTGAAAAAATACTTTCTAACGTCCCTGTGACTCGTCTGAGTCTTCAGGTTCCAATTGTGACCCCTTGTTTCTGTGTCCCCTCTCTGGAACATCCTATCTCTGTCCACCTTGTCTATTCCCCTCAGTATCTTGTATGTCGTTATCATGTCTCCCTTGACCCTTCTGTCCTTCAGTGTCGTCAGTCCGATTTCCCTCAACCTTTCCTCGTACGACATTCCCCTGAGCTCTGGGACTAGCCTTGTTGCAAACCGTTGTACTTTCTCTAACTTCTTGACGTGCTTGACCAGGTGTGGGTTCCAGACTGGTGCTGCATACTCCAGTATGGGTCTGACGTACACAGTGTACAGTGTCTTCAACGATTCCTTATTAAGGTATCGGAACGCTATTCTCAGGTTTGCCAGGCGCCCGTATGCTGCAGCAGTTATTTGGTTGATGTGTGCCTCCGGTGACGTGCTCGGTGTTATGGTCACCCCGAGGTCTTTCTCCCTGTGTATGTGTGTGTGTGTGTGTGCGTGTGTGTGTGTGTGTCTGTGTGTTTGTCTGTGTGTAATCACCAAGTTGTACTAACCTAGTTGTGGTTGCAGGAGTCGATTCATAGCTCCTGACCCCTCCTCTTCACTGGCCACTACTGGGTCAGTCTCCCTGCACCATGAAGTTTATCACATAGCTCCTGACCCCTCCTCTTCACTGGCCACTACTGGGTCAGTCTCCCTGCACCATGAAGTTTATCATACCTCTGCTTACAGTTATGAATGGATCCTGCCTCCACAACATCGCTTCCCACACTATTCCATTTACTGACTGCTGTGTGACTGAAGAAATACTTAATAACATCCCTGTGATTCATCTGTGTCTTCAGTTTCCAACTGTGTCCCCTAGTTGATGTGTCCCATCTCTGGAACATTGTCTCTGTCCACCTCGTCAATTCCTTTCAGTATTCTATATGTCGTTATCATGTACCCCTTATCTCTCTTGTCCTGAGTGTCGTCAGGGCGATTTCCTTTTCCCTCTCCTCTTAGGACATACCCCTTAGCTCTGGAAATAGTCTTGATGCAAACCTTTGCACTTTCTCTAGTTTCTTTACGTGCTTGGCTAGATATGGGTTCTAAATTGGTGCCGCATACTCCAATATGGGCCTAACGCACACAATGTACAGGGTTCTGCACGATTACTTATTAAGATGGCAGAATGCTGTTCTTATGTTTGCTAGATGCCCATATACTGCAGCAGTTATTTGGTTAATGAGTGCCTCAGGAAATGTGCCTGGTGTTATATTCACCCCAAGATCTTTTTCCTTGAATGAGGGTTGTAGTCTCAGGCCCCCTAGACTGTACTCCCTCTGCGGTCTTCTTTGCCAATCTATACGACTTTGCACTTGGTATGGTTGAACTCCATGAGCCAATTGCTAGGCCAGGCCTGCAGCCTGTCCAGATCCCTTTGTAGATCTTCCTGGTCCTCGTTCGATTGAATTCTTCTCATCAACTTCACATCATCTGCAAACAAGGACACTTCGGAGTCAATTCCTTCCGTCATGTCATACACAAATACCAGAAACAGCACCAGTCCTAGGACTGACCCCTGTGGAACCCCACTCGTCATAGGTGCCCCCTCTGATACCTCGCCACGTACCATGACTCGCTGCTGTCTTCCTGACAAGTATTCCCTGACCCATTGTAGTGCCTTTCCGTTTATCCCCGCCTGGTCCTCCAGTTTTTGCACTAATCTCTGGTGTGGAACTGTGTCACACGCCTTCTTACAGCCCAAGAAAATGCAATCTACCTACCCCTCTCTCTTTTGTCTTACTGCTGTCACCCTGTCATAGAACTCCAGTAGGTTTGTGAACCAGGATTTCCAATCCTGTGTGTACTCACCTAGTTGTACTCACCTAGTTGAGGTTGCGGGGGTCGAGTCCGAGCTCCTGGCCCCGCCTCTTCACTGATCGCTACTAGGTCACTCTCCCTGAGCCGTGAGCTTTATCGTACCTCTGCTTAAAGCTATGTATGGATCCTGCCTCCACTACATCGCTTCCCAAACTATTCCACTTACTGACTACTCTGTGGCTGAAGAAATACTTCCTAACATCCCTGTGATTCATCTGTGTCTTTAGCTTCCAACTGTGTCCCCTTGTTACTGTGTCCAATCTCTGGAACATCCTGTTTTTGTCCACCTTGTCAATTCCTCTCAGTATTTTGTATGTCGTTATCATGTCCCCCCTATCTCTCCTGTCCTCCAGTGTCGTCAGGTTGATTTCCCTTAACCTCTCCTCGTAGGACATACCTCTTAGCTCTGGGACTAGTCTTGTTGCAAACCTTTGCACTTTCTCTAGTTTCTTTACGTGCTTGGCTAGGTGTGGGTTCCAAACTGGTGCCGCATACTCCAATATGGGCCTAACGTATACGGTGTACAGGGTCCTGAACGATTCCTTATTAAGATGTCGGAATGCTGTTCTGAGGTTTGCTAGGCGCCCATATGCTGCAGCAGTTATTTGGTTGATGTGCGCTTCAGGAGATGTGCCTGGTGTTATACTCACCCCAAGATCTTTTTCCTTGAGTGAGGTTTGTAGTCTCTGACCCCCTAGACTGTACTCCGTCTGCGGCCTTCTTTGCCCTTCCCCAATCTTCATGACTTTGCACTTGGTGGGATTGAACTCCAGGAGCCAATTGCTGGACCAGTTCTGCAGCCTGTCCAGATCCCTTTGTAGTTCTGCCTGGTCTTCGATCGAGTGTATTCTTCTCATCAACTTCACGTCATCTGCAAACAGGGACACCTCAGAGTCTATTCCTTCCGTCATGTCGTTCACAAATACCAGAAACAGCACTGGTCCTAGGACTGACCCCTGCGGGACCCCGCTGGTCACAGGTGCCCACTCTGACACCTCGCCACGTACCATGACTCGCTGCTGTCTTCCTGACAAGTATTCCCTGATCCATTGTAGTGCCTTCCCTGTTATCCCTGCTTGGTCCTCCAGTTTTTGCACCAATCTCTTGTGTGGAACTGTGTCAAACGCCTTCTTGCAGTCCAAGAAAATGCAATCCACCCACCCCTCTCTCTCTTGTCTTACTGCTGTCACCATGTCATAGAACTCCAGTAGGTTTGTGACACAGGATTTCCCGTCCCTGAAACCATGCTGGCTGCTGTTGATGAGATCATTCCTTTCTAGGTGTTCCACCACTCTTCTCCTGATAATCTTCTCCATGATTTTGCATACTATACATGTCAGTGACACTGGTCTGTAGTTTAATGCTTCATGTCTGTCTCCTTTTTTAAAGATTGGGACTACATTTGCTGTCTTCCATGCCTCAGGCAATCTCCCTGTTTCGATAGATGTATTGAATATTGTTGTTAGGGGTACACATAGCGCCTCTGCTCCCTCTCTCAATACCCATGGGGAGATGTTATCTGGCCCCATTGCCTTTGAGGTATCTAGCTCACTCAGAAGCCTCTTCACTTCTTCCTCGGTTGTGTGCACTGTGTCCAGCACTTGGTGGTGTGCCCCACCTCTCCGTCTTTCTGGAGTCCCTTCTGTCTCCTCTGTGAACACTTCTTTGAATCTCTTGTTGAGTTCTTCACATACTTCCCGGTCATTTCCTGTTGTCTCTCCTCCTTCCTTCCTTAGCCTGATTACCTGGTCCTTGACTGTTGTTTTCCTCCTGATGTGGCTGTACAACAGTTTCGGGTCAGATTTGGCTTTCGCTGCTATGTCATTTTCATATTGTCTTTGGGCCTCCCTTCTTATCTGTGCATATTCATTTCTGGCTCTACGACTGTTCTCCTTATTCTCCTGGGTCCTTTGCCTTCTATATTTCTTCCATTCCCTAGCACACTTGGTTTTTGCCTCCCTGCACCTTTGGGTAAACCATGGGCTCATCCTGGCTTTTTCATTACTCCTGTTACCCTTGGGTACAAACCTCTCCTCAGCCTCCTTGCATTTTATTGCTACATATTCCATCATCTCATTAACTGGTTTCCCTGCCAGTTCTCTGTCCCACTGAACCCCGTTCAGGTAGTTCCTCATTCCTGTGTAGTCCCCTTTCTTGTAGTTTGGCTTCATTCGTCCTGGCCTTCCTGCTTCTCCCTCCACTTGTAGCTCTACTGTGTATTCGAAGCTTACAACCACATGGTCACTGGCCCCAAGGGGTCTTTCATATGTGATGTCCTCGATATCTGCACTACTGAAGGTGAATACTAAGTCCAGCCTTGCTGGTTCATCCTCTCCTCTCTCTCTTGTAGTGTCCCTTACGTGTTGGTACATGAAGTTCTCCAGTACCACCTCCATCATCTTAGCCCTCCAAGTATCTTGGCCCCCATGTGGGTCCAAGTTCTCCCAATCTATCTCCTTGTGGTTAAAGTCACCCATGATCAGGAGCTTTGCCCTGCATGCATGAGCTCTTCTGGCCACTCTAGCCAGTGTGTCAACCATCGCTCTATTGCTCTCGTCGTACTCTTGCCTTGGCCTCCTGCTGTTCTGTGGTGGGTTATACATCACTGCTATTACCACCTTGGGACCTCCAGAGTGAAGTGTTCCCACTATGTAATCACTTTCTTCTCCGCTATCTTCTCTCTCCAGCTCATCAAAATTCCAGCGATTTTTGATCAGCAACGCCACTCCTCCACCCCCCCTGTTCCCTCTGTCTTTCCTCAGGATTTGGTATCCCGTTGGAAAGATGGCATCTGTTATCATACCTGTAAGCTTGGTTTCTGTGAGAGCTATGATGTCCGGTGATGCTTCTTTGACTCTTTCTTGCCACTCCTCCCACTTATTTGTTATTCCATCAGCGTTTGTGTACCATACCTTCAGTTTCCTTTCCAACACTGTGGTTTGGGGGGCCTGTGAGGGTGGGAGACC